>NC_056730.1:678499911-678557411 GCF_019279795.1 Protopterus annectens
CAAGAAAACAGATCTAGTACTTATTATCAATGCCCAGCCCTCCAGGCATGTCTAAATGTCAGTTCCCTGTGCTTTCTCTTATTAACCTGGTAAACTTGGGCATCCTGAGGCAATGTAGCAACTGTCTCATATACACCAACAACCCTCTTTTCTTACCTTTCAACACTCAGACTTGTGAGAGATGCACTTATATATCCAGATTGGAAGCCACACACTCTCCAGCCAAGACCAGAATAGCTGGTCAAGAGGAGAAGGTCAACACTTGCACCACACCACATGAAACACATAGCCCTCCGGAACACACACCATCACTGCCATCACATAAAAACACAAACCACACACCCACCTTTGCGTAGGCTCTCAATAAAAATCTACCCAAGCATCAGAGACCTCCAAGACAGAAACGCACTCGACCGCCACAACACAACACTAATCATGAGACATATAACTCTCCTAAACAGTGTGCCACTCAACCAAAGCCCCTAAGGCAAAACAGCATGCCCAACATACTAGCCATAGGTGACTCAGTAGTGAGGCACACTGATATCCCACTCACTATGTTGAACAAGGAGAAAGTAATAGTCAGCTGCCTGTCAGGTGCCAGGATCTGACACATAATGCACGCACTCAGGTCACTCAACAACAGGTACAAATATGACTCTGTCATTGTACATGTGGGTGTAAATGACCTGAGACGTACCTCCCTGGACTACATGAAAAGAGACATGGAGGAGCTCTCAGATTATGTAGCCCAGGCGGATATGACCCTAGCCCTGAGCAGCATCCTACCATCACCCAGAATAATGCCACACTACAGGCCGAAAATGATTGATTTCAACAATTGGCTAATTTTCTGGTGTCACTCTAAGGGGATCCAGTATCTCTCTGGCTGGGATGACATGATTGACAGACCTCAGTGCTTTTCCAGAGATGGCTTGCATCTGTCATCCCTGGACTTACGGATACTGGTCAAGGCTATTGCCACCCCTATAGTGCCTTTTTTAAGTGGTGCTCCAAAGACCAAATTACCACCATAACAGCTGCAAACAAATGTAATATGAGGGTCATGTTGCTTAATGCTAGAAGTCTAAATCTCAAAATGTACTCGCTCAAGCCAATCCTTAAAATGGAGAACATCAACATTTGTGCTGTAAGAGAGACTGGTTCAAGGCAGCAGAAAGCACCCCTGCACTACCCAGCTATAACTCATTCCACACCTTTCAGACCCAGAACTTTGACCGAAGCTCCAAATGCAGTGGTGTTTCCATATTCATAAAGGACGCACATACTTCCTGACTGGTAGCCCAACATAATGCATCAGAGATACTTCAGGTGCAGCTAACACTGGGTGAGACAGCGATTCAGGTCATAGCCTGCTATACATCCCCAACAATGTCCCAAGACTCACACTCCACTCTCCTAAGCACCCTGGAGAATATTAGGGTCAAACCTAACACTCTCTTATTATGTGACTTCAACTACCCCTCCATTAACTGGGTAAACTATTCATGTACCAATACACTTGCCCAACATTTCCTGGAGTTCATTAATTCCAATGCCCTGAAACAGCTCGTTCTTACCCCCACTAGAGGTAGCAACATCCTTGACCTAGTCATTACTAACATGGGTGACTGTTGCTCTACACCAGTAGTCAGCTCCTCCCTGGTTAGATCCGACCACAAACTAATCACCTTGGAAATCCACATCCCCCCCCCCCCCCCCCCCAGAAAAGGTAACCACCATGAAAAACTTCTCCAAAGCTAACTTTGGAATCCTAAAAACAGAGGTGGCTAACTTCACGGCACCCATGCAAATGGAGAATAGTTGCGCGACCGCAGAATCATACATCAATGCACTGTACAAACATGTACACAAATGCATGGAGCTCTCCATACCCAATAGAACCAAGACACTCTCCTCCAAAAAAAGGAAATCAGTCTGATGGTCCTCTGCCATAAACAAACTCTACAACAGAAGGAGGAAACTGATACGGAATAAGGTGAAGTCCCAAGACTGGAAAAAACACCTTTTCTGCCTCAACAAAAAGTTGAGATCCCTCATCAAATCCTCTAAAGCTAGGTATGAAAACAGAATTGCAGCAGATAGTAAAGACAACCACAAGGCCTTCTATAGTTATCTAAAGAATCTCCACAGCAATACCCAGATTTGCTCTGAGCTACTGCACAATGGTATCTCCTATACCGAGCCAACAGATATTACCAGTATACTGGCTGACAGATTCAGTGCAAACGTTACCCCTCTCTCACCCCCAAAGGACCGATAACAATACCAGTAGATTGCCAGGCACCCAGTATTACTGCTGCACAGGTTAAAACAGCACTGTCCAAGGCCAAGAATACAGCTTCTATGGGACCTGAGAATATCCCTGGTTGTGTTCTAAATGAACTACAGAGTGAACTGGCACCTCACCTGTGTGCCTTGTTCAATCACAGCTTCCCCTCAAGCTTTGTCCCTGCCAAATGGTGCACTGCTACAGCCATGCGTCTCCACAAAACAGGAGTGATTACAAACCCTGGGAACTATCGCCTCATTAGCCTGATGAGTCTGCTATGCAAAGCTATGGAACGCATCATCATGGACCTAATAAACAAGGATATAGGGAATCTCCAAACTCTGGATTCCACTCAGTTTGGTTTTGTGAAGGGTAAATCATGCCTGCTCAACTTGGTCGACTTCTTTGAGTCAGTCACCAGAGCTGTGGATGAGACCGCGGTGGTGCACAGCCTCATCCATAGCTCTGGTGGATGAGGCCACGGTAGTGCAGTGGTTAGCATTGTCACCTCACAACAAGAGGTTCTCCCATTCAATTCTCGGCTGGAGTGCCTTCTGTGTGGATTCTGCATGTCCTCCCAATGATTGAGTGATGTATAACGACATGCAGGTAGGTGCGTGTGTGAATGGGTGTGCCTTCTTTGAAGGTTGGGTGTCGGGCTGGCAACTCGGCACTGTAAGAATCCACTGTCAGTCATTAATGGACCAGAGTTTCACTGTGGTGACTCCTAACTGGGAAAAGCTGAAAGACATTACTTTTTACCAAAGCTGTGGATGAAGACAAGGTGGCTCATACAGCCTACCTTGATCTTGGGATAGCTTTTGATACCATTCCCCACTCAGGAATCATAGAAAAACTTGCTAAGCTTTGCATCAACCCCTATATAACGAGGTGGGTTGAAACTGGCTCACAGATAGAACCCACAGTGTGAAAGTAGCTGACTCCAGGTCAGACTGCCAATTAGTCATGATTGGAGTCCCACAGGGTTTGGTCCTGGATCATATCCTGTTTGGTATCTACTTCTCTGAAGTCCAGGCCAACATGAAGGGATTATGGCTGACAAAGTTTTCAGACGATTGCAAGTTGGGAGCTATTATTAACTCCCAAAATGATGTTGACATCCTACAGAATGGCCTCACTGTGACCAACAACTGGTGTCAGAACCATGGCCTTAAGCTCAATGCCAAAAAATGTGTAATCATCCCCTTTGGGAAAAACCTGGTTCCCATGAATAACCACATTGATGGTAGTCCACTGAACACAGAAGGCGTTATTAGAGATCTGGGAATGCAGGTTGACAGCAACCTCTCTTTTGATCACCACATTGCCACTGTGGTCAGAAAGTCCTTCTATGTGGCACATCTCATTACTAAGGGTTTTGCATCCAGGAAGAGAGAGGTCATTGTCTCCCTCTACTCTTCCCTCATTAGACCAATCATTGAATACAATGCCCCATATGGCATCTACTTCACTAAACACCTGCAACAACTGGAGAGGCTGCAAAAGTACCTCACAAAGAGGATCCTAGGCCTTAAACAGTTGCCCTATATGGACAGACTCAAAAAACTCCAACTATTCTCTGTCTCATATTGCCTACTTCGAGGCAATCTCTGCTTGACTTACAAAGCCATGTCTGACCCAGCTCTGTTAAAAATGCTATATCTAAAGAAATCCCAATCCCTCTGCACCACACACTCCAGAGTCCTCAACCTCATTGCCACAATTAACAGAATATACTGGAGGGACAGGTTCATAACCCAGAGACTGCCCATGCTATGGAACAGGCTTCCTATACATGTTAAGTAGAACACCTTGCTGACCCTTTTCAAGAGAAATCTTGATGAGTGGATTGGAATCAGAAAATTCACCCCGGGGATCACCCCAGTGGTTTTACTTGACAGAGACACTAGGAACTAAGGTCGGGTGGCACTATGCCAGGGTAATCCTATGGCTAGGCTTGTAAAGGCCCCAGGGCCATTAGCCTAGTACACACCTATGAACATATATATATATATATATATATATATATATATATATATATATATATATATACACATATATATGCATATACATGTATGAATACATTTTCCCTACTGCTGAATGGCTGTGCTGCATGATATGTTTGAGAAAACATCAAACGTGTGCAGTTCAGATGGCTTAGTGGAAAATTGTTGTGGCTATGGAATGCAGGGTCTTGGGATTGAGACTTGCAAGGGCTGATTATTTTGTTGCTGGCCAGACCAAGGGCTATTGGATACAGAGTGATTAAGGCACTTCTAAGCAATTGTAAGTGAGTTTGCATGGTGGTAATCAATGCTAACTTCTGGTTAAATATGCTTACGGTTGGCCTTACAAGTGCTTAATCTGTGTAGGCATTGCTTAGCGCCACACAAACAAGGTTAATCCTGTTTACTACTGCTTAAAAGAGCTTACTCCTACCTTACCTCCATGCTAATTTCTTTAAAAGAAAAAAGGAGTGATAGGAAAGTGGTGAAAAAGGGGGCAGGCAGAGGGAAAGACAATAGGGAAAGTATATAGGAATGTGCAGGACGGGTGTAGGGAAGATACATAGCTGTCCATTTCTTCTACAGCAACAGCTGTGCATATATATTGAATTTGGAGGTATATTTGGACACTCAAACCCCCAAGAGAGGGGTTAGGACAACAATAATGTGTTGTGAAGCCAATTAGACCAGATTACATGTCCAGTGGATACGTGTGTGAAATGGACAGCTATGTATGGGGCATAATTTCTTTTGGGGGGAACAGCTTGCCATTTTTATTTTTTTTAAGGTAAGAGTGGGATGTTGGGGAAGGATAGTAGGTATATCTGGGAGGTAGGTTGGGTAGATAGACAGACAAGACAGCATACAGGGGCGGTATATGACACGTGGAGGGTAAACACCTTGGACGGGGAGGGGTGTTTGGAAATCGGAAGCCCATGAGCCCCCAAATGGAAACAGTGAGACTAAGGTCCCCACCCATGGGCAGTCACCACTGCACTTCCACAGCCTCGAAGGTGGCTGTGCTGGGGCTGAGCAGGGACAGGCTGACCCTCTAATTGTGCCACATGGCCCTCAAGCTGGCATAGCAGATCTCCAAACTCCTTTCGGAGTCCACTATGCACCAATCCCTGGACCTGGCTTCGGGTGACAGTATCCTGTCCATGTCAGTGTCCACTACGGGTGGGACGAGCCCAATCCCCTGAGGTGGTTCCACTTCAACTTCATGCTTCTTAAGACAGAAGTGGTGAACTTCATGACACGCATGCAGATGGACAATACAGTTACGACTACTGAATCCTACACAATTGCACTTTATAAGCACTTACATGAGTGCATGGATCGTGCTATCCCAAACAGAACCAGGACACTATCCTCCAAAAAAAAGAAGCCTATCTGGTGGTCCCCTGCCATAAACAAACTGTACAACAGAAGGAAGAAACTCTTGCAAAAGAGTGTAAAATCCCACAAGTGGAGGAGTTCCCTGGTCAGCCTCAGTAAGAAGCCACGATCCCTGATAAAATCCCCCAAAGATAGTTATGAAAACAAAATTGCCACTGATTCTAAAGACAACCACAAAGCATTCTATAGCTATGTCAAGAATCTCAATGGCAACACTCAGATCTGCTCTGAGTTACAGCACAATGGCACTAAATATACAGACCCAACTGATATTGCCAACATCCTGGCAGATAGGTTCAGTGCTAACTTTACCCCCCTCTCACCCCCTAAAGAGCCCATCTCTATACCGGAAGAATGCAAAGTTCCTGGTCAGCCTCAGTAAGAAGCCACGATCCCTGATAAAATCCCCCAAAGATAGTTATGAAAACAAAATTGCCACTGATTCTAAAGACAACCACAAAGCATTCTATAGCTATGACAAGAATCTCAATGGCAACACTCAGATCTGCTCTGAGTTACAGCACAATGGCACTAAATATACAGACCCAACTGATATTGCCAACATCCTGGCAGATAGGTTCAGTGCTAACTTTACCCCCCTCACCCCCTAAAGAGCCCATCTCTATACCGGAAGAATGCAAAGTTCCTGTAATCACGGCTGCACAGGTAAAAACCACACTAACCAAAGCCAAGAACACAGCATCCATGGGACCAGACAACATCCCAGGCTGCGTTCTACATGAACTACAGAATGAACTGGCACCCCACCTAAGTACCATGTTCAATCATAGCCTCACCTCAGGCTTTGTGCCTGCTGAATGGTGCACAGCAACAGTCATCCCACTCCACAAGGGGAGAGCCACCACGGACCCCGGGAACTACCGCCCCATTAGCCTGACGAGCCTGGTCTGCAAGGCCATGGAACGTATCATCATGGAACTTATAAACAAAGACATTGGTAATCTCCAAACTCTGGATCCCACCCAGTTCGGGTTTGTAAAAGGCAGATCATGTCTCCTAAACCTGATAGACTTCTTTGAAGCAGTCACCAAAGCCGTAGACAAGGGTAAGGTGGTTCACACAGCCTATCTTGATCTTGCCAAGGCTTTCGACACCATCCCCCACTCTGGAATTATAGATAAACTCACTAAACTAGGTATAAATCCCTATGTCACAAGATGGGTTGCCAACTGGCTCACTGACAGAACCCACACTGTGAAAGAGCAGACTCCAAATCTGACTTCAGACCAGTGACAAGTGGAGTACCACATGGTTCAGTCCTCGGTCCTCTCCTGTTTGGTATCTACTTATCTGAAGTACAGGCTAACACAGAAGATCTTTGGATAATGAGGTTCACAGATGACTTCAAACTAGGAGCCATAATCGAAACGCCTAACGATGTGGACATCCTACAAAAGGGCCTCACTGAGACAGATGCATGGTGTCAAAGCCATGGCCTCAAGCTCAATGCTAAAAAGTGCATTGTCATCCCCTTTGGTAAAAACTCTGTACCCATGAACTTCATCATAGGCGGTAGTATACTTAACACCAAAAGTGTGATTAGAGACCTTGGGCCACAGGTGGACAGTAGTCTCTCCTTTGATAATCACATCACCACAGTAGTCAGGAAATCCTTCTACGTGGCACACCTCATCACAAAAGGTTTCGCATCCAGAAAAAAAGAGGTCATTGTTCCCCTGTACTCATCACTGATTAGACCCATTATAGAGTACAACACCCCTTTTGGTATGTACCTCACAAGACATCTACAACAACTGGAAAGGCCGCAGAAATACCTCACAAAGAGGATTACCGCGATAATCTCAAAAAATTCCAGCTTTACTCCGTCGCATATCGCCTACTCAGAGGTGATCTCTGCCTAACATACAAAGCTATGTCAAACCCAGAGCTATTGGACATGCTCCACTTAAAGAAATCCCAATCCCTCCGAGCTACATGCTCTAGGGACCTAAACCTTGTTACCACAATAAACAGAACATGCCGGAGGGATAGATTCCTGTCCCAGAGACTTCCCATACTCTGGAATAAACTACCTATCTATATCAAACAAAGCTCCTCATTAGCACTCTTCAAGAAAAATCTTGATGATTGGATGAGAAATAGGAAATTCACCCTGGGGATCACCTCTGTGGCTCTGTTTGACAGTGGCACAGGAAAATAATTTTCTTGGGTGGCAAAAGCCAGGGTACCTTTTTGGCTGGGCTTATATAGGCCCCAGGGCAGATACCCTAGTACCTACCTATGAACCTATGAACCTGAAGGTGGTGCAGGACCAGTGGACAACGAGGTCCCAGGGTGGGTCCCAGACATGCTGGGGCCTGGGCCACAGCCAGATGAGGTGGAAGAAGTGGGTCTGCTGGGACTGGCCTTCCCAAACATGCTATGGTGTTGCAGTTCTATAACATATAGGGGTTAGTAATAGTCAATACAATCCAGGATTAGTTATATCAGCATGCATAGATATTTCCATTAATCCAAAACAACAGATTTGGAGCAGTTGCATAGCAAACAGAAAACATGCATATATGGAACCACAGTGGCCATTACAACGGCATGCAGGTTACATTGATGGCAACAGGCCACCAGTTATAGTATTTCAACATGGAACATTAATAGAAACACATTTCAATATTTGTTGAACAATAGGACATATGTCCCAACAGTAGGTTTGGTGCAAAACATACCCATTGATTTGTGTGTTTAGATTATTGTTGCATATATGGTGGGGTGGGAGAGATGTCAGTTAACAACTTGTATATCCTTGCAGTACTCACAACATTACTCTACAGGTATTATTACAATACTCTATGGCCTTGGTTTGGGCAGTGGTATGTTTGTACACAGTGTAAAGTTCAACCATCTTATAGCTGCAGTCTACTTCCCTTACCGGGTAGACCTGTGGGGGGGTGTTTGTTAGCACTACCTGACTGTTTCTACACATATTCCCAGATTCCTAGTTAAAATTATGTGCATACAGCTTACTACCATTCCCGGTATTTGAACCATGGCTGTGTCTGCTAAAAATACAACAATTTGTATTTCATCAGAGTGAGTTATTGAGAAACTACTGTCTCTTCCTTCAGTGTTTTCTGTCTAAGTCTCTCTTGTTTGTATAATCTGACCTTGTAATTACAACATTCTTATACAGACATTCCTAGACATATTTTTTTATGTAGCACAATGTGGGTAACAGTGGTTGACACAACATTACTATTCTGATATCAGATCTTGATGAATGCAGCATGTCAAGCCGTACAATGCCAGAGTAAACACAGCCAGTCCAGGATTTAGAACTTTATTGCCAGGCAATTACACTTTTATTTAAATATGAGCTATATGGGACTATTAGTGTCATATTGTCTGGTTTATTCAGTAGAAACCATACACATTTTTTATACTGCCAGGTGACATTTTACTCCTTTATATTTATTTGGTATGACTACTACAAGCAGGATTGTTACTCACCAGACTTGTGATGCAGCCTTTGCAACCTGCTGGCATGGGCTTCCTGGTTCACATCCCGCTCAGCTGGAGATGTAATGAAAATAGAGAAACATTTATGCATACATATCCGTCACATACACAGGATGGACTTTGGTAAACATTTATTGCTATGAATGCTTACACACTGCTGGGACAGCTCCCCTCTCTCTTGCTTCTTGGACCCACTGTTCCAAGAGCTCTCTTCCTTCGTTTCAAGTCGGCATAGTGGTGCCAGACCTGCTCACCATTCTGAGGGATACCAGTGGCACTGGTGAGATCATGGGCGAGACTTTCCCAGGCTTCCACTTTATACTGGGAGCCCTGGAAAAGGTCCTGCTGTAGTCTCACATCATGTTTTTTTAGCAGGAGTCCTACCATGACCTTGGACTCCTGTATGCCCCAGCGCTGCACCCAAAAGGGCATGCCCTCTCCAACACCTGCCATACTGCCTAAAGTGGAGAGCTACAACCAGTTATGAGCTCTGTTCCCACCTGTGGGGTTTAAATATGGCCAATTTCCCACCCTTTGCCATGACTGGATGGTTTTGAAAATGCTGAGCTAAGCTAAGCTATGGGCAAACCTGCTTAGCTAAGGTTGGCAGTTCTTAAAGAGGCAGGTTCAGCATTGCTTACTAATGGGCAAATACACTTAGATGGGCTATTCATTGCTTAGTATTCATATGTACACAATGCTTACACCCGGTCAGCATAGCTGTGCAGTGCTTAGCATTGCTTATGTTTTATTATAATGGTCTAACACCTGTATGGAATTGATTCATCATTCATTACATAATATAGATTTTTTTTTACCTTCTCTGACATCCCCCAATGTGCTGTAATTAATTCATTCTTGTGTGGCTATACTGTATGGAGCACTTGTGTTTATATGGGGGTTTCACTACTTTATTACACTGACACCTCACATCTGGGCCTAATACACTACTCTGGTTGAGTAAAATAAGTTATTTCCTACATAAATATACAAATAAATTACAACTGTAATGTTTACACATACAAAATGGAAATGGTTTTAGTGAGGCTCGAACCTTGAATGACTACATGCAAGGCATATGCTCTAAATGCTATTCTATTGCATTTATGTTTATGCTGGATGTCTATTGCTTTTTAGCTTATCCTGCCATTTCAGCTGGGCTAAATGTAGCTAAGCAATGGGCACACCCATGCAGCTATGCTTAAACTTTATTGCATAGCTCAAAAAAAAATGTATTTGTTGTGTTTTTTAATATGTACCCTTCAGAATATCCATGCTAATGCTAAACCTGTTATTCTAGCAACTTTCTGGTTTTATAGGGATAATAGTCTCTTATGGCTTTGTCCACATTCCTTACTCTGACAGGTTGGGAGGTGTGCGCTATGTTCTTATGCTATACCTGTTATTCTATCAACTTTATGGCTTTGTAGGGATGAGTGTCCCTTATGGCTTTCATATCCTGATGGGTCGGGGGTGTTATGAGTGTTCTTGCTTGTTTTAAATTGCCATACGTCAATTCTAGTGTGCAGGGGGCGTGTGTATTGTGAGAGCAATGCATTCAGACACACCCCCTGCACTCGTACACAGACCCATGTCCGTTTTACAGCATGGCAGCGCACCTTCATACATATGCATGGCGCACTGCCATGCTGAACAGCCATGGTCACTTTCTTGCTGGAATAAGTTATTCCTGCATGGATGTTTGCTGAATCCGGGGGACAGTCTTTTATGTCACCTTTATAATGGTTTAGGGGACAGAATTGTGTGTGTATGTGTGTGTGTGTGTGTGTGTGTGTGTGTGTGTGTGTGTGTGTGTGTGTGTGTGTGTGTGTGTGCACATTTAGTATAACCTTATACAATGAAATTTTCAGTAGTACTGCATCACTGGGATTCACATCAAACAAAATACACAGTTTTCAAAAACATAAAAATGTTGACAATGTTACCAGACAGTGCAGAGAAATGTTAAACTCATTACTTCAACATATCTTACTTTGTGTGATATTTCAAAATGTACACTTTTACATTGAAGGGTACTGTATTATAATTAAGTCCCAAAAAAGTTATTATAAAATAATAACATCATTTGTCTAGTTTTGATTTTTTAAACCATTAATACTGCATTTTGTTTCTACAAATGAGTGGGAGTGAAAGAATGTTGGTTAATCTTTATTTAAATATTTGTAATGTAATTTATGTATGAAAAGCATATGCAGCATATGCTTACATTTATATCAGGGATACATTTATAGCTTGTCAGGAGTTTAATAAGAGATTCTTTGATGTGTGTATGAAAAACAAATTATGTAGGTTATTAAGAGGTTATCAAGAAAGTATAAATTATGAGAAGTCCCCATCTTCTTTATTCCTATTATTGTATATGCTCAGCTTTAAAAGGGTAGGAATAAGTGTTTAAATAACACACATTTTAATTGATTTAAAGAAGATCAGTCACTGTCTTGGGTTGGTCTAACAAACATGGCTGTTCTGTGGATGTAGTCATTTGACTACTCTAATAACACATGAAATATGCATATGTGGTACTAAATGATGCAAAAGAGCTGTAGAACACATTTGGAATATGAGGCTTGGAGAACATAAAACTACTTTCAAGCTTGAATGTGTTTTTTTCACATAGTCACAGTTTACAAATATATTTATTGCTAATGGAAGAAAAGTGCTGCTGACAAACATTTTTCAAACTGTCAAAATATATGTGGAACAGCAAGATATAAACGGAAACATGTTTCCTAATAAACAGACTGAAGATCGTTGTATTTTGATGTCAGATCTTAATTTATGCAAATTATTTCTACAGTGAATAATTAGTAACAATTCTGAGAATTTTGTTGGCATAATCACCTCCAATAAAAATATGTTCAGTTATTTACAAACGTAACCATATGTTTCGCTATATTAGACATGAGTACTGAATTTACTTCTTCATATTCTGCAGCATGCCATTAGGGATGCATATGTAAACCTGAGTAAAAAAACAGCACAATGCAAGGAATATTCATTTTAGATAACCTATTTGTAGGCAAACAATAACTGAAAGCAGTGAGAAAAGTAAGGAGGATACTATGATGTATGATGAGAACCACTGGAAATACAAAGACGGAATAATAGTTTTCACTACTGACATATTGTGAGATCATCTCTAGAGAAGCTAGAGTACTTGATGCAGAAGCGCTAGTTGCATGTCCTTAAAGTCGTAAAAAAAAAAAGAGGGAATTCATGCATCATGAAATAAAATTATGAAGGTTCTGCTCCAGAAAGCATATTAAAGCATGTTTAAATATATTAAGGTCAAGCAGCAATGATAGAACACACTGCAGTGTTACTAAAATCTGTCAAGATTTAGCAGAGGATTTCTGCCTTGTTTAGCAAAAATATTGAACCATGTTTTGATTAATAGTTAAAGTCACAAAATTATGTCAGTAATGCTCATGGCAAATTAATCAAAACAGAAGCAAATATGTTAACCAGATGTTCCTTCTTCCCTGATCCAATCTGTTATTCTAAAGCATTGCTCTGATGAGTAGATGTACAAAAGAAAGTACCTAGTTACTCTTTCACTGGTCTGATCCGAGCTCACAAAAGACTCACAGGCTAAACTCATAATGCATCAGTAAATCTAAGGATAAATCTAAGGATGCCTGAAAAGTACAGCAAGATGCTTCAATAAATTAAATGTGATGTGTAAGAGAGAGCAGTTTCAGGGACTTAGCAAGCCCAATGCTCATATCACTGATGCTGCAAAATGAGAAAGCTGAGGATTCTTTCCACTTAATGCATACCAGGCACTCAGTTCATGGTTTACCTTCTCATTACACACACTGCACCATGTACATATGTGTGTGCAATGGAGTTTGTTTGCAGTCCTGCAATGCCATTCTTCAAATGAGATTTCCTGAATGCTAAGTAGCACAAACTGAGAAAGAATATTTTTCTCTTTGGGTTTTCTTTCCAAAATAAAAATTACTTGTACAAATGTATCCGCTTTTCTTCAGAGATATACCATTCCTCTTTTTGCAAAGCATTTTCTCAGACATACAAACCAATGTCAAACAGAAACTGTCATTTAATATTATATTATATCACAATATATTAGAGAAAAAATGGTGTAAAATAACCTGGCTTCTTGTCTTCAGTGTAACCAGTTAATTATAAACAGAAGAAAATAGTATGTGATTTATACCATTTCCAAAACAAATATTTCTTATCAATTATTATATTTGTTTCTAGAATTATAAGAATCTACTGAATCACTGAAACAAACTTTAAAATAAGTTAATAATTCTGTGTCATCTTCATTTCATGAGTTTTCCAACATTTTCAGTAGATTTGGAACGGAAGTGTGGAATGTTTCTTGGTAAAAATGAGATGTTAGAAAGGAAAATAAAATAGTTTCAAACAGTAGTCAAAGTCAAAGTAAACTTTATTGTCATTTAGAACTACACACGTGTAGCCTAAATTAAATTTCATGCATCAACTCAATTCTTGAGATTACAAAAGAAAGTGAAACAACACACATATGTCGAGGAATAAACATAACTAACAAATACAATACTACCCGCAGTACATATTTAAGAAAGAGCAAAGACATTTACCACACTCAAATATGAAAAGAATACCCTCCCCTAAGTTAAATTAACTACCCTATTTAAAGTAATACAAAACACACTACAAATTGAACAATGCCTAAATTAGTTGTCTAATATTGCACTTGAGTGGGTTAAATAATACTGACTATGGATATAATAAGTAAATATTGCACTTACTTGAAATTTATATAAGTATATATTGTACTAATATAAACTGACTTATTATGTATGCAGATCCCTGGGACAAGTGCCTGAGTTCAGAAGTCTAATCACTGTAGGGTAGAAACTGTTTTTGAATCTTGTAGTTCAGCAGTGGATGCTGCAAAATCTTCTGCTCGATGCCAGATACTTAAACAGTCCATGCACAGGATGCGTGTTGTCCTGCATTATTTTGGTGGCCTTTCAGATGTTTCTTGGAGAATAAAGATGTATCGATGGAAGAATGGAACCTGATGCCTTCTCTGCAACCCTCACCACTCTTTGTAGCACCTTCCTTTCTGTAACTGTGCAGCTTCCAAACCACACCTTGAAGTTGCAGGTGAGGATGCTCTCTATTTCCCCTTTATAGAAGGTAGAGAGGATATGAGGAGGAAGCTTGGCTTTCTTCAGCCTTCTCAAAAAATGGAGGAATTGGTTCACTTTCTTGACCAACTGTCTAGTGTTTCCCAAACAAGAGAGCTCAGTAGTGCTGACTAATGACAGAAGACAATGTCCATGTGTATGGATAAAATAAAAATGCATTAAAAAGTAGGTGTTTGTCTTACCTGTGATATGTAGTAGCAGAGTATTAAAGCAAATCCCATTATAATAGGATGTATGTTTTTATACAGTGAATGCCTTAGTTAAAAGGCTTGATAGAGGTCATGGCCCCTAATACTTTGCTTCTGGGGCAATTCTCCCCTCCTCCCTATCCTTGCTACACTACTGCCTCATAATGTGAGAGCAGAGACGTAACATCATAACACACTTGTCCGCATATAAAGGAAGAGGTATGCTGAAACACTTCTAACATTGCAGAATTATACTGCTACCTTTGAGCTACACCAATACTGACAGATCTGGCACCATTGTATGAAAGTTATACATTCTTTTTTTTTAAATCTCTACTACTGTTACTGTTAAAAAACTGACATTTTTATGAAACCATACATACTCATCCCTCTGGTCTCTGAGGTACTCCAGTCTGCTCCCATGCAACTGTCTGTACTTTAAATCTATTCAGGGGCTAGAGCCATAAAAAGGAATAACGTAAATTTATAGATGGCATGCAGTGGCAGGTTATTTGTGTATCTAAAGTAAGTTATACTTACAGTACAGAGATGGTGACTGTTGTTTAACTTTAACCTCCCACTGGCAAAGGAGATTAGCTCCTTGTTTCACTGAAATAGTGATGGCACTGTTCCCCCAAGTATGAGATGCCAGCAAAGGTGACACCTTGGCAAAAGTATTCCAGGCTTTGACCTTATACTAGGGACCAGAATACCCCTCCTGCAGGAGCCTCTGGATACACTTCTTATGGAGAATATCTAGAAGAGTTTTGGATTCCTCCTCACACCACTTTTGTGCTCTAAAAGGAGTACTACCCTCTTCCTGTCCAGTCATGATGTGTCACCTTGAAGAATTTCATGGAAAAATGACAATTGGTGCCCAAAACAGTTCTTGTGTCCAGGGCCAGATCTAGCAGAAGGTGACCTAGGCAGCTGCCTAGGGACTGGTGCTGGCTAGGGAGCCCAGCAGTAGAACACTAATTAAAAAAGGAAAGAAATAAAGATAAGTGTTCATACATAATTGCAAGAAAAAAGCACTACTGCTTTTCTGCTCTGCTTGATGTCCAAGCACTGAACAAATACTGCTGCTTTAAAATTTCCTGCTTAGTTTGCAACAGTACCAAACATCTTATTGGCAGATGATTTCAGCTGTTAAACCAATGAGGCTGGAGCTGACATACACAGCAAATGAGAAACATTACAGGTACTGTAACAAGATTCACAGCAGAATGAGCAGCCATCTGTATTAAATACAAGAACATTTGTACATCATCATGGAATTTTATTCATATTATTTTTTTGAGCATCATTAGGAATTTTTTGTTTTGCTAATGGTGTGCTATGGAAGAGGAACTTTGAGGAGAGGAACTGACTTGTCTTTTGCTGCTTTCATCTTATCATCTAACAACTTTTAAAATCAGTAGTATTAAAATAATATTTAGTAACTGTTCTCGATTTGAGAACTTTGTTCTTACTTACTCTGGTTCAATACCTGATTCTGTATATAAGAGATTGAGGATTTTCTGGGACACATTCATAATGTAGAATAAATACACAAAATGTAGAACACTTCCTAATGCCTTCAACTAGACAGCTCACAGGATATTTAAAATGTGTCATTTTAAACTTATAAAAACTATTTTAATGAATTAATATGACTCAATATTATATACCATGGATATTACTGACAAACCCTGTTAGAGTATCACAGTGAGGAACACTGACATTTTAGGAGTCAAAACGAGGACTGTGCCGCATAATGAAGTACACTTGAGATATATGACCTGAAAGGGGATACAAGTGAACAAAATAACTAGATTGGAATTTTTCCTCCAGGAGCTGGTAGCACAGTGTTACAGCAACTATAAAGAACTCTCATCATAGAACTCAAATGTGATGTAATAGCTAATTTATATACCCAAAATGCAATGCTTTACAATTACCTACTATGCCTAAATTTGAATTTATTTCAAAATCAAGATGTGCAAACTAGTTTTCATACACTGATGCTGTGTACCAGTTTTCTTACACAGATATAGTAAAAGACAATATTTTTTCATCAACACATTCTTAATAAATTAAATTACTGTGTGAAAGACCTTTTGCAGAATCCTCTGTCATATAACATTTGGGTCAGGTAGTAAAAACAATCTGAAAATTAAGCTTTGGTGCATGTTTTTCAGGTGAAGTCAGAAGTGATAGCTATTCTTGATGATAGCAATAAGGAGGTAAAAATGTGATGTAGTTGTCCTGCAAGCATGTAAGCCACCTCCCCCCCCAAAAAGGTACATTGTATGCAGTAATATTTCTGATTTTTGTATGACTTGTGGGTTGTTGAGCAAAAGCTGCTGCAGTATTTATATTGTATTTACATGTTTTGTTTTATTCCTTGGACTAATTAATGAGTTAATTTATTAATAGGCCTGGATTGTGTTATATAGATTAAACCTGTTCTGGTTTAGTAGTCTAAATATGTTGCATTTTAGGCAGATATTTTTCTGCTCCTTCTTTACAGCCTCAAGCAACGACAGAGGAGTTGACATTTATCAGGTCATTTAGTCTGTCTTATATAGAGTGATGATTAGAACTCTTTGATCTCCAACATCAAGTTTGTAGTCGTTGCATATTACTGTGATAGCCTTCTCAATAAGATCAGATTGTAACAAGTTTCTACATTTGGTTAAATATTGTCAATATGACTTGAAGTGATTTTTTTTGAAGCAGTATACAGCATTATACAAAGTAACACTTATTAAAACTTGATGAAGGTATTTCAGCCAAGGTGTTTAATTTTAGGAATAAAATGTAAACTCTTATGATTCTGTAATGCAGACTTAAAATATTTTTTTTATTTCAATAAAGGCAAAGCAATGTCAATTTTGTTTAAAATAACATTTATTTTAAATTGTGCATATTTTCCTACTGGATTAACTTAATGGGCACTGCCTGTATATTATTTATTAAAACATATTAGCTAGTCTTGTTATAACCAGAATACCTCAGGTTTCTCTCTCCAGATTGTAAGGCTATATTTTCCTTTTACTTTAACTGTCATTCTAATCCACTATGTAAGGATAGGTAATCAACCTTTATCACATTGTTCCATAAATTCTGTAACATCTACTGGTAACCTTTACTGTGGTGACTTTTCTGGAATAAGTTAAACTTCAAAGATTTTTTGTAATAAATTTTGCATTGTGGAATATAAAAGCTACATAAGTAATTAATTAAGTTATAGATTTAATGAGAAGTAAGGATGCTTGTTTTATATGTATAATGTCAGCTCCAGTGTAGATATTAGACAGGTTCAACTGTAAATCTCACAATTTGAATTAGTTTCTGAAAAGACAAGGCCTTACGCAGGAAATTAAAAGTTAAATAGACTATATTGATACATGTATGGACCCATGAAAGTTACACCCCAGATAGCACATGTGGATTATAGCAAAGAGAAAAGGTAAACATATATCCATTATATTCAGAAGGGAAAGGAAATTTGATATCTAGCATTCGTATTTGTGACAGTAATGCATGCTGGATTTGTCTTCAAGGACATACCACTAGTACTTTGATTATCTGTCTTACATAACTACCCTATTTGAATGTGTCTATATGTATAGAATATAACTTTATAAAACTGTAAACTACATTTTAGCAAAACTGAAACTGTTTGCGGTACAGTATGACTTCAAATATTCTAAACCAGGGGTGTCCAACAGGTAAACATAGGGCCACAATCTGGCCCACCAAATTATTTTATATGGCCCTTGGTATGTCCTATAGCAAACTGCTTTGAATGGACAATTGTATGTTCAATATGGTAATGTGACCTTCCCTCAAACCTTGCAAGTAGGGTAAGTGGCCCATGAACTGTATGGCAAGTGGTCCCTGAGCCCAAAATCTGGACACATCTGTTCTAAATAGAAAACAAGGGCAACCTTTTACACAGAAATTGTCTCTGCAGCATAAAACTTTATTTTATATTGTGTTGGTCGAGTATTTGTTTTATGTCTATCATTTATCACAAACCTCTCACAAAATATTGGATTTTGATAATTTTTCAGTTTGCAGGGTGTCCTCATGTGTACATCATATTTTTTTCTCTTTTGACCTGCTTTGCAGTTCAAGTCTCTGCTCATTAGATTAATTAAGAAGTGTGCATTTTAGTTAATGCAGAACAAAATCCTTTGAATAGAATAGAACTTACAAGTGTGCAAGTGGAACTGGTGAACAACCGTGCTTTGTAGAATGCAAATATGATATGTTCAAGCAAAGTGGTGCTGGTTTTCACATGTATACAACGTATGGCAATCTGCCCACTTAAACTAAACTGTACAGACATGAAACTGTGCAAATACAAGAAAGTATGCAAGAAAAGTCCTGCATCAATATGGAAGACATATACACATGTGAAAGTCACCTCTAACTTTATAAGTTTACTAAGTAAGTAGACAAGTGTGGTCTTTTGCAGATATTTTGAGTTTTTCCTGTGAAATGTTGAGCATACATCCACACAATGGAAGTGGTATGCCGATAAATCCACTGAAGTAGCAGCTTTATTATGAATGTGTCCATTGAGGGATACCAATTTATTTATTATATATAGGTGGAAAAATGGTAGATAGGAAAGTAGTAAAATGAGGAAAAAGAAGACAAGGAAAACATAGAAGAATAACACAGAAGAATGAGCAACTGGAGGTTTGAGAGGATAGTATATTAATTTCTTGGTGGGACAGACCACGTTTTCTACAACATATGAAGAGAAAGTGTAAAGAATATATAGAAAAGCAAGGGTGTTGATGTCAGTTAGTGCAATCTTAAAGGTTAAGACAAAATACATATAATAGATCAGATGGGGTGGATGACCACATAATGAGGAGAGTTCAGAAAGGGAAAGGAAGCCAGACTGGTAGAAGATGAACAACTGGTGAAGGGTAGGACATGGGACAATGAGTGAAAGGATGAATACCCACATGATGTGGGACAGGAGGGGGACACAGAAACAGGTGAATGTCTAAACTGTCCCAGAGACTAGTCACCTGATTCCTGTTCAGAGGTGTGAGGGTGGGCAGCCTCAGTGTTGTTAGGGCTCTAGTTTCTGGTGGCTCAGTTTCCAGAGCTTTGTGGTTCAGTGAGGCTTGAACTCACTACAGTAGGTGATGATATGAGCCTCGTCACCTTTCCAAAATCTTCTCAAATGCAGCCTCCATCAATGACCATAGATGGGACTGCTCAGGCAGGAATGCACATCCCAGGCTACCAACTGAAAAGAAGCCTCTACTGCTCCATGAAGAGGAAGTCCAGGAATACTCAGCATTTGGTGATTGCTCTCAAACTTCATATACTGGTGGGCTGCAGTAGAGATACTCCAAGCTGTTCTGGACTTGCAAACAGAGGCAAAATAGGAAAAAAGCAAACACCAAGTATAATCAAGTAATAAAGTATGAAATATGAATTGAAAGCTGAGGAATGAAAGGGAGACACCAGAGTGGGCACTCCAATCTCCTGTTATACATGGTCCTGTTGGTTTCAGTCTCATACCATGCTGGAAAAAAGGACTTTGATAGCATAGCAATGGTATTGTTAATACATGGTGAGAAGCATAGCATGCTGACACTGGGCTATCAATGGACATAATGGTATGGGGTCAGCTCTTAAAGTGCAATTCAAAAAAACATCTTATACTTCTATAGCAACCTACACAACAAATGCCCTATAGTTGTCATTAAGCCTGTTGGTCAGCAATACCTGCACCATTGCACATGTGCAGGCATATGTGGATGCCGCAAGATGATTGCCATTAGTCAGCAGTGACATGACAAGTGAGCATAATGTGGAACATCAATTATAGATGTATATTCTGCTATGTGCATAAGCATACAGAGGAATATATCACAAAAACATGGCAAACATAAATTACCAGGTAAAAATGAAAAAAGGAATAACAAATGAAATATAATTGCATGCAATCTATGCAGCAGCCAGAGCATGAAACAGTAGCAACAGAGCAGAATGCAGACTCAGTTACAAAGTGTAAACTTAAGAAGACAAATACAGCACCAGAGTAGGGAAGCCATCTTGTAAGTATGGAAGTGCAGTAGTGATAACAAAGGTAAACATACTTACTGAAAGATACTGGAAGTGCTTCCTAAATTTCTGCATCCCACTGGGTAAGCTGGTATGGCTGCATTCTCCTCAGGTCAACACACCTCTGCCTACCTTGTTCCCCTAACATGTGGACACCAGTTAACTGGCTCATTTCTTTAACCAGGAACAATCCAATTATCATTTTTTATGCAGTCCACTCTGGGCAGCTTCCAGTCTTTTCCTGCCTTGGACTTTAATAAAAGCCTTAATACAGACCCAATGTCAACAAGCAAAATGGTGGCATTTTTTCTGAAACTGATAGGGTGGGAATCATGCCTGCAGCATGACAGAGGTAACTCACTTACCTCTCAACCTGTTAGTGCAAGAAATCTGGACAAAGCCTGACAAAATGATGGGACAAAGGCCCAAAAATAGGGACAAATTTGAAATATTGCTCTTTTAAACTTAGAAAGTTGCTAGAGTAACAGGGTTTATGTTAATATACATTTTCAGAAGGAACTGAAGTCTGAAACTCAAATGCACATGGTGGTGCTGTGGTAGCGTTATCGCCTCATAGCAAAAAGTTGTGCTGCTCGATTCTCAGCTTGGGCATCTTCTGTGTGGAGGCATACGTGAATGGGACGTGCCTTCGTTGAAGGTTGTGCATCAGGGCTGGTAACCCGGCATGTAAAAATCCACTACCAATCATGTGTCGACCCCTAACCGGGAAAAAGCCGAAAGACACAAAAATTTAGTGACTTCAGTCTTTTGATCATCCCACTGATTTGCCAGGAAACCACAAATTTTATGAGGAATAGACCAAAAATATGAGACAAAAATCTGGACATTCTGGGAAAGTCTAGACATTTAAGAGGTAGCTGTGAAGTTGCATATCACTGTATAAAACATGGTCATGCACATGCATGAGTCAAAAGGAGGCCCTTGCTCACAAATCATAGTGCTTGTTCATCTACATCCAAAACTGAGTGTGGCACTACGGAGTTGTGTGCATATGGGCAATATTGCAATTCATTGGGCTTTTCACCAGAAAGCTTAATTTGACTACAGACTTCTCAAACCGATGTAAATCAACTGAAAGTGCAAATGTGTTGCCATTTTCTGTGCTGGTATGTTCCTCATTTTTGCAAATTTTAACAGAAAGACAAACTAAAAGCAGCAAATAGGCCTATATTGAAAGTGGAAATTCATCATGTAAAGATGAAAATGTGCAGAACATTTCCTGTAACAGATGATGGAATAGAAAACATATCTGAAAAACTGGTAAGATGTATGTTATTATTATTAGCAGTATTTTCAATGTGAACCTATACAGTTAAGAGCATTTACATTATATGCTCTGGATAGCAAAATCATGACTGTCAATGTCCTGGGCACTTGGCAGTAGAAATTCATAGGAACTCTGTGCACTAACACTACTGAATCTAATGACATCTTAATATATCTTGCAGCACCCCCTCCCCAGTATAAAGCAGTCTACTGACACATACTAGGCAGTTGTAAGTTACTGTAATGCAAAATCCATAATACACAGACAGACACACACACACAAACACACACACACACACACACACACACACACACACACACACACACACACACAGTCAGACATAAACACACTCTATCAGTATGCAGAACTGGGCAGAGTTACGTAGTCTAACTGGCACAGTCAGGTAGGGTAGGGTATAGATTGTGTTCCAAGTGTTGTAGGGAAGTACTACAAGTAATAATATCCTCTGTGTTACTCCTAGAATCAACATGTCATAGCAGCAAGGAGCAAGATGTAGGTGTGATATCATACGTGAAGAAAAATAAATCCTCATTGAGGCACTTAACACCTACAGCTGATGCCTGTTCATTAAAGAGAGTCATAGACAGGCATATCATGCAAAACTGTGCAACCAAGTGCTGGCAGGCATAAATGCCATTGGATGGTAGAACTGGATATTGGCACAGTGTAGGAAGAGAACAAAGGATGTGGTATCTTGTGCCAGGAGTAAAGCCAGATAGAATGCCATTACTCATAATGTCACTTGTGGAGGGGTTCCTTCCACAGGGCAAAGGCTGTGATCAGATTGAGGTGTATTTGATATCCCTTTGTGGTGATCATTTTGATAGTGATAAGGATAGTATAGGCACTATTCAAGGTGGACAGGATACTAGCAGCTTGGACCATCCTGCATGTGTGTCCACAACTGATAAAGCAAGTCAGTATGTTCAGTTTGTAGTGAGGCATTGGGGCATATACCCAGTTTGTGTTCAGACAGCAGTACTACATACCTCTGTAGGTATTCTGCATCAAGTACCTCAGGATTATCAATGATTCATGCACACATATAAACATCACATGGTACATATTACACGCTACATTTTTCTTAAATTAACCAGAAGTGCTAAATGTACAAGCAAACACATCATGAATAGTGCAGCACATAACCACAGACAAGAGGCTAACTCACACAAAAACACAAACCAGGAAAAAAAAGTGCAGTGCGACTCAGAAAAACAGGGTGTACCGATACCAACTTGAACACCACAAGATAAAAAATAAGTAAATGAAGGTCAAAGTCTGAAGAATAACTAAAACAATGACTTAAGTGTTTTCATCTGATAATCCTGTAAAAAGGACTTCATTAGAGTAAATTATGTTTGCTTCCTGCTGGTAAAGTATGTACACATCATGTTAATGGAAAAAGTCAGTTTAAAGTAACAGGCTCATAAAACATTTACACTCACAACAACTACTGCATCAAGTATACCGATCTATAAAGAAAAATAATAAAAAATGATGAAGAATAAAATAGATCCAAATTATTAGAGCTTGGCAGCCCTCAGTTTTAGACTGGATAAATAGAAATGTGGTTGTTAATGCCTGGTGTATGTGACGTGTCCAGCCTGATCTTCAAATATAATTCTCAATATTCCATTCTGGTTTCCCATGCACCAACTCTCAAACTGGGCTCTACAATGTTGAGAATCCCAAATAAAAACTTATTGCAATGACCACAAGACAGAATGCTTATATAAGACACTTTTTGAATTTTTTGTTCTAATGTTATATAAATGTTTGTACATTCTCTTACTTAGGGTACTTTCAGTCTTCCCGATGTAAAATGCAGAGCAAATGTCACAATGAGCTAAGTAAACAACCCTGCTTGGGTTACAGTTGCCTCTGTAAATCTGAACTTCATCTGACAAAGTATTATTCAAAGATATACTGCCCCCCTCTAATATGAAGGAACAGTATGAACACCCCCCACATTTAGTGCTACCCCTTTTGTCATGGACCCTCTTTTTAACATATCCTTTACATTTTACAGGACGTATGAACAAAAACACATTATTCCCCCAAGTTGTTAAGAACATCTGTATTAGTTAAAAATATTCCTATTACTCTGAATAATGTTGAGAACTTCATGTGTTACACCTTGGTATTTTGAAATAAGGGCCCTATCCCAAAAAATAGGGTTAATTTTTTCTGTGAATGTCTCAATGGGGGTTGAGCCATCAAAATTATTTCCTAGTATAGGATTAAACATGGAACTTCTAAGATCAGCAGGAGTGGCTCATGCTATAGGACTGCGGGACTTCAGCCCCCCACCTGTAAAATGGATAAAGTAAATTCCCCATTCCCCCCACCGTAGAACATATAAAATAATAAAAATTCAAACTCCGCGCATGCATGCTTAGTTCCTGACTGCTGTGTTAGGCAGACCAGAACTCCAAGCACACATGTGCATTCCTGAGCTCCAGACTGCACTGTTAGGCAGTCCAGATAGGGATGGCAGGAAACTCCGCCATTCCAGCCCAGAGGTCTGTGCAGTGACAACCGCACAAACCAGAAGTTTCATCAGACTGCATCGCCCACAGGCTGGACCAACAGCAGAAGACTCCAGCCTCCTCACATCTCGTGGGAGACACAACAGCATGCACAGGCCATTGTGGAGGACCTATCGGGCTGCAGGATCACTACAGAGGAGCTGGGCTGCTGCAGAGTACAGGATCACATGGCAGGCTGTTCTGGAGGACAGAGACAGGTGATCGCTGTGGAGGACTTAGCTGAGTACAGAGACAGGTAGGGTGTTTATGGAGGACAGAGGTATGTGTGTGTGTGTATGTGCATAATGCCCCAGGTGCTTCATGGTGGTGGGTAGAGAATAAAGCTTGAACCCTGTACCTTGGGCCCAAGTGACAAGAGCCTGAATTCCCTACCTAACACCATTTGTAAAACATTTGCAGATTTTTGCCTCATATTTGTTCTGTTGTTTCTGTATTTTTGTTACTTAGCACAGCCAGTAGTACAGTGGTGCAGTGGTAGCAGTGTTGCCTGACAGCTATGGGTTGTCTGGTTTGATTCTTGGCTGGTGTGCCTTCTGTGTGGAGTCTGCATGTCCTCCCTGTGTTTGTGTGGGTTTGTTCTGGTGTCCTCAGTGGATATCTGTCCCTATTTTTGGACTGTATTGGCTTCGTCCAGGTTTTTTGTGCCAAGGTTGAGAGCTATGGTGATAACTGAACTCACTGAATATGTTTGGGGGCTGTATTCCCCCATTACTGGCTTTGTTCAGGTGTTTTGTGCAAAGATGTTGACAGCTATGGTGAGAACTGAATTCATTAAATGGTAGCCTTTTAAGTTTCAGTCTTCCTTTCTTTCATAAAAATCGATGATTTGGCATAGTGGTATGTTGCTCTGGCTGTTTTGCATAGGGTCCTGGGTTCAATAATTAGCGATGAAATGTATGGTGGTAATGTAGCATTTTATTCTAGCAACCTTCCAACATTATACAAGCAATGTTTAAAATGTGTCCCTGGTTTTGGTGCTTTTGCCCCCCCCCCAATAAATTTTGGATTTTACCAGATTTCTTGTGCTGCAAAGTTCAGAGATACAGCTAAGTGTCGAGTAGATTTTTACAAGGAGCTGAGAACTGCAGGGGGAAAAAAAGTTTAGTGCTGCTTATGCCAAGTCTGCTTGCATTGTAAATAGCACAACAGGTAGTGTACTTGCTTTTGATGCAGAAGGCTGTGGGTTCTACTCCCACAGTAGATAGATCCATTGCTGATACTGTACTCTGTTGTAAAGGGGATGGATACTGCAGTGCTCTTTGGCAAAGATACATAGTAACTATGAACCTGTTATCAGTTTGCCATCCATTCCCTATTGCAATATTACTAGCATTAGCACTTTTTTAATGCAACATAGGCAATTTATTCCTCAAGAGCAACAGGCACTTTATTTGTAGATGAAACAATGACATATAAAGTTGTTTGCTAGCAGTAACCTCTTCATAAGTTAACCGATTTCTTTAATGTGGAATTATTTAGATGACTGTTACTTCTTCAGAGATCATGCATATTTACTGATACTGGTGGACTGTAGAAGTTTGAGTAGACTTTTATGATGGAAATGTTCTGAATTGGGCAGTTTTGTCATTATTGGTGCATGTATTTTGTTTCATTGTTTACTAGAAAAATGTTCAAAACAATAAATTTAAAATGCCATCCAACAACTGTACTGTATTGTACAAGGAATATAATTTAATACAGCCAGGAAGGTATATCAAAGAGTATGTGTATGTTTCGTATTCAAGGGGCCTATGACTTGAAAACAGCCCAAAATTAATCTTTATCTGCCACTGGCAAAATGTATTTTCTTTGAATGTGGGTTTCAATGCTGTTTCAATGAATGTGAGTTTCAAGGGCAGAGAAGTTTTAATGCTATGTCTATTTTCATTGTGAGACTGCATTGCTTTGTTTAGCAGATATCTATTAGGGTTTATGCTGTAAAATATAAAATAAAACTTTCAAATGAAATCTATATCATCACAGAAGTAAAGCAGTATGCACATTACAGTGTTTATGGCAAATGGGGCGAATTAACCAAGGAATCGGACATTGGAATGGCTGCAGGGGGGGATGCTCCATTCGGCCATGATTTTGTAGGGGGGGGAAGGGCAGCAAACTCGGGCAGCCCCGGCTGAACTATACTTCTCAACTGTCCAGAATTTTGCAGAACGAATAGATTTTTGCTTCTTATTTTTGGTTTGTTCCTCACAAAATTTGTGGTTTTCTGCCAAATCATTTAAGAATGAAGTCATTAAATAATGACATACATTGAGTTTCAGACATCATAACCTTCAGAAAAATGCATGCTAAAGCAAGACCTGTTATTCTAGCAACTGTCTTTTTAGTACTGTTTGTATGTTCCCCCAATATATTTGGCCTTGTCCTGATTTCCTGCATTAAGAGGTTGAGAGGTACGTGTAAATAAATCGCTTTATAGAATTAGGAATATCCAAACCTCTCAACTGTCTCCAATTTTGGCTCAAAATGTTGCTCTCCCCCTAATAATCCCTCTGCAAAATGGCAATTTTGGAAGAAAATGTGGAGGGTTTACAATTATAAATAATTGTAATGATCAGAGTTATAGATTACTTTTATTTCAGAAATGCATGTAGATGCTCTTATTTTTTAGCTGCTCAAGTTAACAGTACTAATTTTAAAAAGGTGTCCCTTCTTTGACAGATTCCCAGCTGTATTGTGGGGCAATTTTATATTTTTGCCTAACATATTTGGTCTGTTTTTCATAAAATTGTGGTTTTCTGGCAAATTAGTAGCAAATCATTAAAGACTGAAGTTAGAAAATAATGGCAGACATTTGCATTTCAGATTTCATACCCTTCAAAAATTCATACTAATGCAAGACCTACTACTATTCTATTATCTTTCTAAGTTTATAAGATCAATATTTAAAAATTGTCTTTATTTTTTGGGCCTGTGTCCCACTTCTATGTATGGCTTTGTCCAGATTTCTTGCTCTGAGGTTGAGAGGTATGAGTGTCAGAGCCATCACCATCAGCCAGAGACATTTCAAACTGTGACCTACTTGTTGCACTCCACTCCCCATTGTAGTGGCTCTGGATGTGTCCAAGGAAGGCAAGGAGCAGTTATGCAGTGTAAGTGTGCAGAGTATTCCCCCATCCAAGGTAGACCACAAGTACGACCATGGCTTTTCATCTGTCCTTGAGTTTGCAGAATGTTCTGATTTTCTGTCATATTTTTATACTGTTGATTTATGCTTCTTATTATTCAGAAAATGTATGCTGTTGCAGTGCCCTGTTGTGCTGTATTAAAGTAGCAATGCTTTAATGACCATCAGGTAAGCTTGTTGGAGATTGTAATTTGCAAGTAAGCTTTAATAAGCATACTGTTAAAGAATTACCAACATTGAAAGTCTTTTCATTGTTGCCATGCAGAGTATATTTCCATAACTAGATAACGTATAAGCCTTAGGTATTGAAATGCATATGACAGTATTTGTAATAAAGGACAGGATTACAGTATTTTCAGAAGCTCATTACATTTGTTGGAGACTTGCAGTTATCTTTGCAGGCCTTACCCGTAAACTAAACAGAATACCAATCTATCATGTGTGGTCCATAACTTGTGCAGTAATCCTTTAAGCAATTTATCTTGAGCTTGTTTCTTGTTCGCTGTTCATTTTTTACTTTGATCATCTGTACTCCATGAAACAAGTAGATAGTTGTCAGACGGCAGGTCTTTTTTGGATAAGAAACATTTTTACAACTGGGGGTATTACAGAGATTGCTACTTTCGGCATGTTACTTGGTAATTTTATAAAGCTGAATATAAATTATAATCAGAACTGCAGTGCAAGGAGAAGTGGTTTGAGCTGAGTGCTGCTTGTTTTTTTTATACTTGATTTTGACTGGCATTCCAGTAATGTATTTAAAAAGCAATTTATTTTTTTATGCCTCACAACCTTTGTGTTTCCATCTAGATATTAAGTAAGTTGTCATGTAGCCAATGCATTGAAATATTTTTTCTTCTACACTTCATTTTGTCTTGATTGGACTCTTGTAATGATGGTTTGGCACCCAGGGCAGCGTATTTAATTAAAGTTCCAGTTGTTGTGGTTGTGAGCATAGCTCCACCCCTTTCTACTTGACCACGCCCCATCCCATTGGCCCCACCCATTCCGCTGTCACCTGCAGCCCCCCTTAAATTTGAAGTCACCAGCCGCCACTAATGATCAGATACTTCTCTAATGATTTTGTCCAAAACGGGAAGAGGATATCCTCTCTCTTTAAACATGTTCTTAAGTTTGTCGGTCTGTGTTAGAAAAAGCTCATTATTGTAAACCATACAGGACAACCTGATGAATTGTCCATTCACCAGCCCCACCTTCTATTTATAAGGATGGAAATTTGTAAAATGTAAATATCAGTTACTGACGGTGGGTTTGCAGTAGATGTCAGATACAAATCTACCTTCTTTGGTGTATGTGGTGACATCCAAATAATGAAATAATAAGTAAATCTGAGCAATGCCTAGGATATAATTTGCAGTGGGAGAAGTAGGAATTATTAATAAATTTAGAAATGGTCTCCCAATAATAAAGAACAAGGTTGGCAAAAACTGGGGCACAGGCTGCTCCCATACCAACACCCCAAATTTGCTTATAAAATTCCCTTTCAAAAAATAAAAAGTTATTATCTAGGACCAAGTGCATTAACTCAGTGAGCAACCTGGTGTCCTTTCTGGTTAAAATCATATTTAAGGGGAATTTCAGCAAAAATTCCCAAACCAATATCCAGGGGTATCCAATGAACAAGTCAACAACATCAATGGTAAGAAAGCCTGAATAATCAGTCATACAATCATATTAAATCCTCGTTAAAAAGTCCCACAAATCCTTCAATAAATGTGGGGTGCTGGAGAAAATGGGATTCAGTAAGTGGTCTGTATAACTGCAAATGGATAGGTTTTTGACTTTTGTGCCTCTACTACTGGTCTCAAAGGAGGATCTCCAATATCTTTATGCACTTTTGGTATTCCAAAGGTGGTGGGTGTAAGTAAGAAAGTTAAGGAGATTTTCATCTATTACCCCTTGCAGTAATACATCCTGGAGATGGAGGTCAATTCTCCTGTAGGCAATGTTAACCTCATTAATGGATATGTAGGTATAAGTGTCAAATCTTGTAAAATGTTAAACTTTTTGCCTACATAATCAATGGAGTCAAAAATCAGTGTACCACTCTGCTTTATTGGGTTTCATGATCCTGACTTGATCTGTTGATCCAAAAGGAATGAACAGTGTCTCTTTCACCAGCATATGATGAAAACTAGAAATTCTTTTGTAGATGGTACAAATCAAATTCACAGGCACTCTCAAAAGTTTGTACAAGTGGGTGCATAGGTGGTACAAACACACATTTTGTCTTGTAAGTACAGGGTTTATCACCTTGGTAGTTCTGATGACTGTTAAACATGATGGCTAAATTCAACTTGTGGGTAAAGATTTTTAACTTAGGCTATCAACCAAATCAAATTTCTGACTGGGTATAAAGGCGAAACCTTTTTCAAGTAAAGAAAAATGGTCCAGGATAACAGTCAAATTACTGTAGTTGTATATTTTACCCCCTTTATGTTCATGTATAATATCATCAGTGATACTAATACAGGGGTCATCGGTAGTAAATTCACCCCTAGCACTCAGTACCTCCTCCTCTGTCTGTTCTGACAACTCTCCTTCTTTCTTGTTGGTGATCCCTGAAATTCTGGTCCCTGCTTCGGTTCACTAATCTTTGAGACCTCCGGGGTGGTGGTCATTCAAAAGGGCATCTACAACATGATAATCTCTCATGGGTGATTCATCAATATTGTCACATTCAGGATTCACCACTTCCATCTAGACTTCTTCATGTCCAAAATTAGCATACATCTCACCCTGGGCATTCAATGTGGTGTTAATAAAACTCCCCACCCCCCATCCCCGAAGTGATATGTTGTTCTGTTTTCATGTTGTTTGAGATCCCTTAATATTTTTTTGTATTTTGTATTTTTGATCTATTCCATTTGTTAGTTGATTTTGGCAAACAGTTATTCATAATCTGTTTGATAAGAGGGTAACAATAAATCATTCTTAATTTTAGAGTCTAATACACATACTTCATCTCTTAACTGGGTGATATAACAATCATTTATTTTAATTAACAACTCAATGGTTTCAAAACCATGTCTACCAGATAAGTTGATAAATTGTTCATAAAATTGGTTGTTGGAAGATATTCCATTTGATAACTTAAAAGTTCTTAACCCCAGTGGGACAATTCTATTATTTAAACAGTCCCTAAGATAATGGTTATCAAGTTGTAAAATCTTCAGTTTATACAGATTTTTATCAAATTCTTTGAAAATAGAATCAAGGCAATCAGTAAAAGCTAGGTCAGAAGAGTTGCTGCCACCTTGGAAATTAAAACTGAGACTCTTACTAAGCCAGTTATTGAAATCAAAGTTGTTATGTCTCAGTTTACTGTCATGTGGTGCTTTTCTTCCATAGTGCAGCACATAATGGTAAATGGTTTGTCATTTGTTCATAGGCCTGTCAACAGCTGCACCAGTAATGACAGAGGGTAGGGCAAGACAGCAGGCTAATGTTGACATCCATGAGGCAGGCCCCAGTGACCTAATGTGATAAGGCATTGACTTCCTAAGACAATGATGCCATTACTCTCATTCACATAACACAGCCTGAGGACAGTGGCATACAGCTATAAAGTGTACTGCAGACACACACACACCCCCGAGGAGTATGATGATTCCACCAGGGCTGATGCTGGCTCACACACAGTGCAGTGTGGTAATGTGCCCTTTCTAGATGGGATGGAATCCTAATGAAGGTTGAGCACTCTGTCAGATCCACATATGGAACCTCCGGAGGAGACCAGGACAGTGTCAGAGGTTAGAATACCCACAGTACAGCTTGTCCACCAGGATTCCCGATAAACTCTATGACTACAGCTGGCTTCTGAGACATGTATAGGATTGTTTGTAGAGTACTGCTGATAAGAGTCAGATGGAGATGGTTAGTGTTGTGAAGCGCATGTGAGAATATTCACCAAGATATGGAAATAGTGGAGGCAAGGGACAATGCCATGATGATTTCTTGTGGAGCACGGTTATTCACACAGAATCCATGTTAGCTTTTGTCTTCATACTTCTAATTAATTACCAGACACACATAGCAGATACAGCTCAGTGAGACAGAGGAAGACAAGGCTTCAAAAATGGCATTTATATACATCCCCAGATATGTCAAAATACTTCACAATGGGCACATCTACAATATTGAAATTACATGCATCACTGGCAGGAATAATGGTATAGACTAGCCCAGCTTTCTTTGCCATAACTTTGGCAAGATGAGATACCTAACTATTTCTATTCTAAATTTATCTTCACTTCTAGCTGTCTTCCACTATACAATTTACCTTTCTCTAGTTCCCTAAGTATTCACTATAGTCTCTCTTCCCTTCCAAATTCCTTCTATACTGCACTTCCTCACAAGAATCACTAAGTACACTGCCTCTAACATACTTGTATGTTGTTTTAACTTTCTTCCCTTTATTTTTAATCACTGTAAATATCTTTGCCAATGTATGTTTGTTGACAACTAATATATCTTTTTTATTGAAAATCTTTCTTATTACTGTTTTATGCAGACATTATCAGTTTGATGTGAATCACTTGTAAAATACTTTCAAAAAGTATTTTTCCTTGTCATTATTCTGTGTTTATATACCCAAACTGAGTGTGAAGTAGGTCTTCATGGATTGCAGCTCTACCAGCATGAATACATTTAAATAAATAAATATTTCTGTGCCATTTGCTTCTTATAGTTTGGACATGTTGTATCCATCAGCTAGATTATTTTAGGGAACTTGGAGTAGCAGTGCACATATATGAGATGCTTTGTGTCATTGAACTGAAACAAGTCTATGCCCACTCTGCCATGAGGATATTATGGTAGTGGGTACACTATCATCTCATACTTTGGAATGTTGTTATGCTAGGTATTGCAGATGGCTCAGCACTGTGCTACTACTTCTGTTTAGGTGACTTACCTGGCTACTACATTATACATTTTGCTTGCTATTTCTATTTTCCTATACACAGATATGGCTCATTTATCCTCTCAAGCAGGTGTCTTCTTAGGTTATTGAATATTGTTATTTTCTTATCTTTAAGCATTAAGTCCTAGACACAAATTAAGCCTTCCATAAAAGCCAAAAATAATACCACATTTTTTCCCTTGCTCATGATTTTTATTTAGACCACCCTTTTATAGTCTGACAAGGTAGGGAATTAAGCTCTAAAATGCTATACAGAGTACCTACAGCCTCAGAACTTCTGTAGGCCTAGTGAGTCAACAGCCCCAGCTTAATTCAGTACTTATCTTGACAGTTAATGCAGCAGTGTCTTAGTCACAGTCACTGTGATGCCATATGTTTGGTAATACCAGTTATGTCCACTTTGGACATCTGAAAAGGTATCAGTCCTACATGGGGTTGACACATAGCCTGTTAAGTGACCACAGATCCTGTTGTCAGATGTTTTGAAGGGGGAGAGTATTTGACTTGTTAAAAGGAAGAATGATAAATATTATTTAGCCAGAAGGAAAACAACATGGATAAGATAGTGCTTTTTAAATGAAAGGAGGTGTCAAGGGATGTTTTGGTTAAAACATAAGGAAAGCATGCCTAAGTTTATTATGCACAAATTTTCAAAAACAGGAGCATGAAGTGCTGGATGAGGCGAGAGAAGTGCCTGGAACCCTTTTAGAGTCCATAGACAGACAGCAAATTTATATGTCGGTAAGGGCTCATTTTAGATTGATGGCTTTTATGGCTCCATCTTGAACAACTATGTCACTGTTGTTAAGAATATTCTGTGGGTACATTATATTTTCTTAAGACTCAATTCAGGTTTTTTCAGATTGTGTGATGAAATGTTAGATGTTCATCGTGTTTCACTGTTGCAGTCATCACTGTAGGGTTCTTTCTGCCGGCAGGCAGCCCTTGGTCGGCCAGAATCCCAATGTCTGGGTCCGGCGTCGGCTGTTCAGTCATGCTCCCTGACATCAGCATGCCAGGAGTACAAAGCTGCCAGCCGATGCCATGTTCTCCAGTCTTTCTTGCCATGTGGTGGAAGCAGTTCGCTAGTGCCGGTCGGCTGACTCCTGATATTTTTTCGTACTTCAGTCAGAAGACTTACTTCTTCTTCTTCTTAAAGCTAAGTACCCCGTTGGGGAAACTTTTTTCTTGCTCCAGTCCGATGTCAGAAAAAGTTAATAATTGTATTTCTTGTGGGAAGCAAATATCTCATAAGGATTTCCACTCTTACTGTATTCCTTGTTTAGGCCCTGACCACGACGTAGCTAGTTGTCAGTTTTGTGCTAGATTTAACCAATGTACGATTAAGCAGAGGTACAATTTTGCTTTTCACTACTTTGGCAGGCGATTTAATTATAAAATGTCGTCGGACATGCTTCCGACTACCGGAGTTCACAAACGACGCAAGGATAAGGACAGGCCTCCGAGGTCCAAATCAGATGACAGTTTACAAGCAGAGCCAGCTCCAGGTTCAGCCGTCATCAGTGAGGCACTTTCGCAGCCCCTGTCGTTGGCCATTTCAGAACCGATTGCCGAAACGGACTTCCACGAGGAGCCAACTAGGCCTTTGAGTACTCCAGCTGCAGGACCTTCAGACAATGCTCCCTCAGATGGGTCCAGAGCTGCTGTGCAGGTACCGGCTTCCGAGGGGGTTTTCAGGCCTACACAACTTCTGATTAAGGCAAAACCAAAGACAAAGGCGAAGACTCCTTCTAAATCAAGGACACCAGCCAAGGCCTCTTCTGATCCGGGATCCAAATCACAGAAACAGCTGCTTAAAATGGCGGAGGACTTATTAACCATGATTAGGGGTTCACATCCCCCTCCAGACAAAAGGCCAAGGCAAGAATTGGATCTTGAATCCTCTGATCAGGCATCTATTTCTTCAGTGTCTTCCTCTGACCAGGAATATACTTTCCCTCCTTATGAGGATTCTGATGCTGAGGAATCCATTCCATCAGCTTCTCCCCCTGAGGATTTTTCATTTGGGAAAACTTTACATGACATAAGGGAACATTTTCACTAGGAAGGACAGGAGTACTCTGAATCTAAGAGAAGGCTTAGGGATTTCCTCCTTCTTCCCCAACATAGACCCCTGGCTATTCCTCCTATTTTGGATATTGTGGATGATGCTTTTTCTGAGGTTAATTTAACTCCTGATTCTTTTCCTCCAGCCCCTGCTAAACCTGACAGATATTACAGGGTAAAAAAAAACTTAGCTGACGTGTTATGTGATTTACGTATTTTCTGTAGAAGTATTGCTCTGAAACTGTTTTTTAAAAGCACGTCTGTTAAATCAGATGGTAGGTTAACACACACTGACCCCATGTCTCTAAAGTGCAAAAGTAATTTTTCACCTCCTTTATCATTTAATTTAGAATGTTTCCTAAAAGCCTGTGAGAAGGATTTTTACCAATTATTCTCTACTCAGAAGAAGAGGATAGCCTATGTAAATTTAACATCTAATGAAATGAAATCCCTCAAAAAACTAAAACAACTCACTGACATAACTTTTAGACCTGCAGATAAAGGTGGTGGAACTATCATTATGAACACTGCAAACTATGTTCTATTAATGATAAATATGTTGTCAGACCCAGATACTTATAGAATAGTTTCACAGAAAGAAATTGACTCTATAGTTATAAATGTGCATGAAACTTTACATGATTTACTTATGTGCAGGCAGATTTCTCCTGAATTCTATAGTTTTCTATTCATAGAATTCCCAACTATTCCCATGATAAAGGGTCTACCAAAGATTCACAAACAAATTGAACCCTTACCTCTTAGACCTATAGTTTCAGGTGGTAATTGGGTTAATGCAACTATATCTACTGCCATTGAAAAATTTCTTAGACCCATAGTAGATGCAGTCCCATCTATCTTGAAAGATACTTATCAACTTTTGGAAAGTATCACTGACTTGACTCTTGATGTTAGAAATAATGAATACATTTTAATAACACTTGATGTAAAAAATTTATTTACTTCTATTCCCAATGACCTGGGACTGGAAGCCATTAGAGAGCTGTTAGTCAGGGATACTGCCTTCTCTGGAGATAAGATAATCTTGATCTGCCAACTGTTAGACCTGGTACTTAATAATAATCTTTTTATGTTTGATGGCAAAACGTATTTGCAGACATGGGGGGTGGCCATGGGCACCCCCTGTGCAAATACGTATGCAAATTTGGTGGTCTTGAATTGGGAAAAGGAACATCTATTTAGTAGTCCTGAGTTTGAAAAAATTAAATTCTATAAGCGCTTTGTAGATGACGTCCTTTTAATATGGCATGGCACTTTAGAGGAATTCAAACAATTTTTGGACCACTTAGAATCTACCACTACTTATTTAAAATTCACAATGGAAGCCTCTAACAAATGTGTTCATTTTTTGGATGTCTCACTTACACTTGATGAACAAGGTAAAATTACATCGTCCATATTTAGAAAGCCGACTTGGACTAACACATTACTTCAGTATAATAGCATGCATCCGAGGCACATGTTTCCTGGAATCGTTAAGAGTCAATTTATCAGGCTAACCAGGTTGTGTCAGAATAGTGAAATGCTAGAGCTGGAAATTAACAAATTAGAAACACTCTTTTTGAATAGAGGTTATAATATTGGTTTAATTAAATCTATTAAAGATGAGGTTTTATATTCGTCAGTGACTACCCCCCAGGTGTTTAAGAAGCCTATTTTATTTAAATCTAAATCAACTAACAGTTTAATGAAAATTCCATACATTATCAAATATACAAGTGATGTAAAATGTATAGAAAGCATTATACGTAAGAACTGGAATATACTAATGACTGATACTTCAGTATTTAATTTAGTAGGAAGTCACCCCACTTTTTTATATAAAAACTGTTCAAACCTGAAGCAGATTTTATGTAAAGATCACTTTTTAGCTTTTAAAAATGCTACTGCAAACCTAGGAACTGTTCCATGTGGTAATTGTAACAGATGTAATCTGTTCTGATTTAACTTTTACTCATCCTACCTTGAACTTCACTTTTCACCTCAATACTTCAGCTACCTGCTTAACAAAAAATTTAGTATACTTAGCCACCTGTACTAAGTGCACTGCTTTTTATATTGGTCTCACTAAAAGGAGATTAGCTGATCGAGTCTATGATCATTTGTATGAAATTAGGAAAGGCTCAGACACCAATGCTTTAGCTCAACATATTGTAAAGCAAAGAGACCATACATTTCTATTCAGAGTGTTAGAAGTACTAGTCTCAAATCCTAGAGGAGGAGATGACAATAACAACTTGGCACTAGCTGAACTGAGATGGATCCTAAAGTTTAATGCTCACAATTACCCAGGTTTAAATACCTCTGTATCTATCAAACCTATTTTAAATAATAGGAAACGCTAATGAGGTTGTATTAAGATTTCTTCACAGTATTTTTATGTTTTCAGCTTAATGTCATTATCTGTCCATATGTGTTTGAATATAAGTAAGTAATACATACCCCTATACTCCATGAGTTGTAGTATATATATTTTTTATGTATTAATATTGCAACAATACAATCCTATCTAGTGTTCAGTTAATATATACATTTAATAATTTAATGATATACCTTCTCAAGTCTTGTTTTAGTTGCAGCATATTCCGGTTTTAACTTAGCCAGTTAAGTATGGTTAATATACATAATAAATAGTATATATATATATATATCTTTTAAAAAAATTTTTAAAAAAACTTTTTTCTTGAAAAAATGTTTTTTAAAAAAGTATTAAGAAAATCTCTATATATACATTTTCAATAAGACTTAATTACTTAGGATTCTTTAAATTTATTTTAAAAGTATTCTTAGAGATAATTTATTATCTAATCTCTAGTTGATTAAATTTGACACATTTTTTATATTTTTATTTTTATGTAATCACGAAATTAAATGTAGTTATTATTATAATTTATTTTTTATAGCTAGGTTATGATTTACTTGACGTCTAAATACATTCATAAACTTCACAAATATTAATTTAGTAGTGGACACTATTTTGTAATTTTTGATAGTCCTAATAGGAATTTTTAGAGTTATCCTAAATTTCATTGTCAATGTATAAGATTATCCTTTATTCATATACATCATATATTTTATATTAAATGTTCCTTGTAGTTTTTAAAATATTAGGTTCTAAAATATTAGGTTCTAAAATATTGGTTTTAATAACAGTTACTAGCGTTTTAAAAAAATTTCATATATATATTCCACAGAGTTTATAGTAACCATAGCAACTATTGCGTTTACTAGATAGCTCTATTGCTTGAACTAAAGTTAGTAAGCAATGTTGTTTTTTCTCTGTAATAATATTCAGTGAAACTGAAATTATTTATACTTCAAATACCCTTGGACTGAAAACCTTGTTAACAACAAATATTATATATTAATTTAACATTGTCGCCCTAGCTGTTGTCTAACTGAGAAGCTTAATATGCTGAGTGAGCATTTGATACTATGTGCCTTAGAACAACCTACATAGCGATACTGTCACCATGTAAATATGTATATTCCTTCGGCTCACAGCCGAGGATTTTTCCGCTTACAGAAGTTATGTGTTTATTTCTGTGCGAATACTTTTTTACATTCTGCATTTTAGATGGAAATGACTAAGTGAGTGTATAAATGTTATAAACTGTGTAATTGAAGTATCCACAAAGAATGCATATGTTCACTAGAGTGAGAGCATTTTGAATGTTGTTCGACATTTTCCCTTTAACTGCTAATTGCTATAATTAATTAGACTAAGCCTGGTACTAATTGTCTTACTATTTAAACTCTGTTTGTGGGATTAATCATTATTTGAGGAAGCGTGGTTGTTTCCACGCGAAAGCGCTTATCTTTTACCCACTTGTTATCTAAATTAAAGAATTCGTTTTTTATACAGCTACTACATTTACTGGCTTTTTTACTGGTTTATTGCCTGCATATTATCTTGTTATTTGGACACATCGTGGCAGAGATCAGGTTCTTATCTCTAGATATTACAGGGTCCCTGACTCCCACCAGTTCCTTTACAAAAATCTTGCTGCTGATCCAGAAACCATTTCTCAAGGTCCTAAGGGTGTTAAGGCCGCCTCTGCTAAAAACCCTATTCTGACAGATAAGGATTCCAGAGCTTTGGAGAGATGGGGCAAAAAAGTATACACTTCTGCTACTTTATCTATCAGGGCTTTAAATTGCCAATTTCATATGCTAAAATATCAGCAATTCCTGCTGTCTGTTATGAAACAAAAGCTAAGTACCATTTCTGCATGTGCAGATAATAAGGAATTACACGGTTTGATGCATGCTACTGAGCAAGTGGGGAAGCTTGGTTTACACTGTGGTTTTAATGCCTTGGAGGCTTCATGCAGGGCAGCTGCCACTGGCACAGTCATTAGAAGGCATGCTTGGTTAAAGGAACAAAATTTACCTGATCAAGTGAAAGCAAAGTTACTGGATGCTCCTGTTCAGCATAATGTTTTGTTTGGGTCTAAGGCTGAAGAGGTGATAAAGAAAATGGAGGACAAGGCTAAATCCATGCAAACGGTTAAGGATTTCTTACAAGTTCAGCCCCCTAGGTTTAGCAGAAATTGACAAACTAAAAATTGGTCCTTTCCCAGCTCGGACAGGCCTCAGAGGGGTAGATATAGGTGCTCCAGAGGGAGGGCCCAAGCACAGACCTCTTACAGGCCTAGACAGTGGAATGCTTCCACCCCCAGGGGTGGAGAGGACAGACCTCAATCTTTTAGAAAACAGGCTCAATGACTCCCCCTGCATGGCTCCAGGCACTTCTCTCCTGGAAGCCCCTCTAGGGGGAAAACTCTCTTTTTCAACAAAATTGGACTTACATAACCCAAGACAAGTGGGTTCTGGATGTAGTTTCAAAGGGTTACAGATTCCACTTTCATACCTTGCCAAGACCAAACGGATGGCCATACCTACCAAAACACCAATGGGCAGAGGCATTAAACCAGGTGGGTTCCCTCATGGCTATGAGGGCCATAGAACTGGTTCCACAATCAGAGACGGGGCAAGGCTTTTACTTGAGGCTCTTTCTAGTTTCCAGAAAACAAAATTCATGGAGACCTATCCTGGATCTGTCAGTTTTAAATACTTTCCTGGAGATACCAAAGTTCAAGATGCTTACTCTGCAGCAGCTCCTGCCAATGTTGAGCAAAAATGTATGGATGGTGACATTGGATTTAAAGGAGGCTTACCTACACATCCCTATCAGACAGGAGTGCAGAAAATACTTCAGGTTCAAGGCCGGTTTGAAACATTACCAATTCTCTGTGCTGCCCTTTGGCTTGTCTACTGCGCCCAGGGTCTTCACCAAGTGCCTGGCACCAGTAGTAGCTTATTGCAGACTCCAGGGAATTCAAATTTACCCTTATCTGGATGACTGCCTTATTCAAGCAGACAGCAAGGATGTCTTACTCCAGCACCTAGAATTTGTTCAAAATCTACTCAAGTGCCTGGGATTCACTGTGAACATAAAAAAGTCAAATTTGACACCCACACAACAGATAACTTTTCTGGGTGCTCTTCTAAACACAACAACCCAGCTGGCTTTCCTGACATCCGAAAAGCAACTACAGCTGGCTTCAACTTTCAAAACCTTGGCATTAATGTCTTAGCTAACTGCAAGGAAATTCCTGCAGGCTCTGGGTTAAATGGCCTCCTGCATCTTTCTCATTCCACATGCAAGACTAAATATGAGAAAAATACAATGGTACCTAAAAAGTGTATGGTCCCAGCATTGCCACAGTCTGGATACACAGATTGCTGTCTTGCCTTGCCTACAAAAGGAATTCCATTGGTGGACCATGGCATGTCTTCACAACAAAGGGAAAGCCTTCAGTCTGCCTCCAGCCAGCCAGGTGTTAACCACGGATGCCTTGGATTACGCATGGGGAGCACACTTGCAGGGGAAAGGCCTGCAAGATTATTGGACAGAGGATCAGAAGCACCTACATATCAATTTAAAAGAGATGTTAGTAGTACAGAATGCCCTCTTGGCTTTCAGGGACCTTCTACAGCCAGGACAACTACTGATACGGGCAGACAACACCACAGTTATGTGGTACATAAACAAGCAAGGGGGTTCACACTCCTACCCCCTTTGCAGACTAGCCATGACTCTTTGGAACACAGCTCTAGCTTGCAAAGTGGATCTACAAGCTCAGTTCCTGCCAGGGAAACAAAATATTCTGGCAGACAGACTGAGCAGGAACCTGTCAAACCCACACGAGTGGATGCTGGACACCCAAATATACAAGATGGTTACAGAAGCCTGAGGCTGCCCGGACATAGATCTATTTGCATCCCCCCTCAACCACCAGTTACAGAATTTTTGCACAAGGACATTTCACAAGCTAGCATGGAAAGTTGATGCTCTCTCTTTCAGTGGGAGAAACTTCTCGGGGTATGCCTTTCCTCCACTACCTCTTCTTCCATGGGTGTTATTAAAGATCAAACAGGACAAACCCAAAATGATTTTACTGGCCCCAAATTGGCCTCATCAATTTTGGTACTCAACACTGATGAACCTATCCCAGGAGCCTCCTTGGATTTTACCTCAGATACCAAATCTTTTGTCCCAACACCAGGGCCAGGTTCTGCACTCTCATATCAAAACTCTCAGCCTGGCAGCCTGGCGAATTCAGGGTCTATGATTAATCCTACCTTTCCAAACAAGTCATGGATGTCATCTTAGAAGCCAGACGGCCTAGCACTAGAAAATCTTACGAAGATAAATGGAAGAGATTTTGCACCTGGATGCATGCTCAGGATTCAGATCCTCTCATTCCTAATATCCCATTGATTTTACATTACTTGATAGACATGCTACATAAGGGTTTATCCTTCTCCTCCATAAAAATACATACCTCAGCTATCTCTGCACATTACAATACAGACCCTCCAATCTTTTCGCATCCACTTCTGAAACAATACCTCAGAGGAGCAAAGAATCTAAGGCCCCCTAGGACACCACCCATACCTGCCTGGGACCTCAACTATGTTCTGTTAAAACTCACTCCACCTCCTTTTGAGCCTGCTGCCACATCGGACATTAAGTATTTATCATGGAAGACAGCTATCCTACTTGCTTTGACTTCAGCCAGGAGAGTCTCCGAGTTACAAGCTCTCATGGCTGTGGAACCTTATATTATTTTTCACCAAGATAGGGTGTCTTTAAGGACTAATCCTACATTCATGCCTAAAGTGGTCTCCAAAGTGGCTTTAAATCAAACTATTCACCTGCCAACTTTTTTCCCTAATCCACAAAATAAGGGGGAGAGGATCTTACATTCTTTGGATGTACACAGACAACTATGTTTTTACCTAGACAGAACCAAGGATATCAGGAAAACAGAGCAACTGTTTGTTTCTTATGCAACAAATTCTCAAGGCAAAGCTATTTCAAAACAGACCATTTCTAAATGGATTGCTCATGGAATCAGATTTTGTTACTCTCATCATGGAAAGCAAATCCCAGGAAAAATTAGAACTCACTCTACCAGAGCTGCTGCTACTTCAGCTGCCTTTCTCAGGGGAGTACCTACCAAAGATTTTTTGGAAGCTGCTACTTGGAGTTCAGTGCATACTTTCTCTAAGCACTATAATCTCCCTCTTTACTCTAAGTCTAGGGCAGGCTTTGCTTCTGCAGTCTTGCAGGGCCTTCTAGCCGCCCCTTCTGCTCTATAACCACCACCCTTTATCTTAGCTTTGGGATTCAACCCTACAGTGATGACTGCAACAGTGAAACACAATGAACATAGTACAGTTGTGTACACTTACCATAAATGTAGATGTTCGAGTGTCTTCACTGTTGCAGTCTGGGTTACCCACCCTCCTGTCCCCTCTTACACTTTCATTTCTGTGGTTTCCTACTTCACCCTTCTTCTGAGATGTTTTTGCTACAGAGTATGGGGTTTGTTGTATGTTACATTTTTGTTTTACTATTAGCCTTCACTTTTGGGCACCTGACATCTGAGGCAAGAAAAACTGGAGAACATGGCGTCGTCTGGCAGCTTTGTACTCCTGGCGCGCTGACATCAGGGAGCATGACTGAACAGCCGATGCTGGACCCAGATTTTGGGATTATAGCAGACCGAGGGCTGCCTGCCGGCAAGAAGAACCCTACAGTGATGACTGCAACAGTGAAGACACTCGAACATCTACATTTATGGTAAGTGTACACGACTGTACTTTCTATTGAGAACAGCATCACGGCTGTGCCCAATAGAGACTTCACACACCAAACTCTGTTTAAAAGAAAGTCATCCCCTGCCCCTGGTAGGTGAGTTACTACCCACACACCCCACTCCATTTCTGCATGCTATTCAGCAGTTCATGCTGGGACTCATGCTGCAATAGCATTACCTGATTATTGCTTCCAAGATTATGCCACCTGTCTTAACCATTCACCATGTCTTCCTTGTACTGTTTGTCAGTGTTATGCATGCAGCTAAGTAAGAGCAAGTGAATTGTGACATTGAAGCCCATTATAAATCTCTTTTAAACATCTGAACCTGCTGCAGCATTTAACATGTCACCAATGCAATGGTATATGCAAATGAAATGCCAGCTTGTGCATTATTTTCTTTTTTTTCCTGAATGAAAAGAAAGGTTTACGTTTTCAACAAAAAATGAAAACGGATACTTATTTTTATCTGAGAATGTTGGCTATATGCTTTTCAGTATGAAAAAAATGAGCCATTTAAACTCCTTTTCCAAACGCTTTCCCGTTTGTTTCATTTAATGGCTTATGTAGTGTTTCTTAAGCAAAGAAAATGAAAGAGACTGCCTGTGTATAGGCCTGACCTTAGAAATAAGATAAAAGAAACATTTACAGAGGAATATCTTATATTTAAAAGCTGAATTATCAGATGTTTAATAAAAAAAATCCAAAGATAAAAAAAACTAAGAAACAGTTTGCATTTTCCACTTTGTTTCACAGTAAGTAACATGTAACCTTCATCTTCTGTCCAAAGAAGTTCACATTTTTCTAGTGTAATGTAATTCGCTTCTGTTTTCCTAACCAGCATCATATTATTTAACATAATTCACTCATCTGCACATATAATGCACTTTATACTCACACTAACTTATGTATAATGCTACCTTTCTAGTACCCAGTTGTAATCCAACTTGAAAATACAATTGTGAAAATGTGTCTAGTACAGTTTGTCCTCCTTCCCATCTGTCAGTCAGTTTCTTGTAAGTGAATGCACTTTAGTACTCTTGTAACAAGTGCAATAGAACTTTTCCTTTCAGAAGACACCTTCAGCCATCACTTAGTCAATCAATCAACTTTATTTAAAGGACCACTACAAACAGAAACTGAAAAAAATGTATCTCATACCTTGTCCCAAATTTCTACACAGTCCAGACTTACCTACAGCACAGGTTCCTATTACCTGATCGAACATTTAGGTTAGCGAATACCTAAACATCGATCTGGTAATAGCAAAAGCAAAAAACTTCGAATGCCCGATTTTAGGGAAAGAATTCCCTTGGCCATTATGTAGATTTTGGCCCTTTCCCCACTGCAGAGCAATCACAGAGTTGGTATATTTAGTTAGGAGGGTGTGGGGAGCATTTTGGTTTTTTTTTTTTTTTTTTTTTTTTTTGTGCAGAGGGAATTCATTCCCTACGTTAAATCGGCCATTCGCTGTTTTAATTTTTTGATATTACCAGGTCGACATTTAGGTATTCGCTAACCTAAACATTCGATCAGGTAATATAGATGTCTACAGCACTAATGAATTAAGACTAATTTTAATTTTGTCCTCACTCTAAATATCCTCCTGGAAGTGAACATGTTGACAAGATTTGGTTTTCTTGGTATCTTGTTTACTCTGTCCCACAATGCATTGCTTGGCCACTTCTGATGAGATTATCTTGTAATCTCCTGGCAAATCTCATTTCCTTTCACTTAACATGGATGTGCAAGAATTGCTGCTGACTTTCAGAATCTACAATACAGATGATTATGACTAGTCGCTGATAATAACCAGCTTATTATGTGTTCGAGACATGGATGCCAAGAAATTCACCTTGATAGCATTTCTTTTAACAGTAACTTACTATAGCTGATCACACAGAGATGTTACATTGCAATTTTTGCAGCACCCCCACCTATTTTACCATGTGCATTACACACACACACACACACACACACACACACACACACACACTCACGCGCACACTTGTGCAGTGTACTGTAAGAATGTCAAGAACCATGGCAGCATAATTTTCAACCGTATAAATTTTTACAGAAAGTCCAGATTTCTACCTCACATTTTTTTGTTCTGTTCCTTATAAAATTTGTGGTTTCTAGCAAATCACTGCAGACTGAAGTCAGTAAATAATGAAAAACATTTGCGTTTCAGAATTCACAACCTTCAGAAAATGCATGCTAACACAAATCATGTTAGCAACTTTCTAATTTCATAAGAACAATATTTAAATTATGTCCCTACTTTTTGGATTTGTCCCCCATTATTTTTGGTTTTGTCCAGATTTCTTAGGCTAAGGGGTTGAGAGGCAGCTGGCCTATTTAAATGACACCTACTGCCTCCTACCAGGGTACCAAGCTGGTGTCAACCTGATGTGTTCACTCTACAGTTATGCCATCTATGGCACACACACACACACACACACACACACACACACACACACACACACACACACACACACACACACACACATACGCACACTATACTGGAGATCTATGGGGTATTGTCTACCACTTCAAAAAATGAAGCCATAATGGTTGAAGATGAACGAAGCATGTCAGTATTGCCTGCTTGACACCCCAGGTAGCTGTTGGACAAATCTGGTACACTGTCATATACAGGCTACCACGAAGGCAGCAAGCAAGTGCCAATCTAACTGTATGCCACAGGTCTGTGTATTACATTGTCCATGCCAAATACAGCACACACAAAGGAACCATAAAGCAATGCCCACCTCTCCACAAACCACTAATACTCAAATATCTGCTAAGCAAGAATCACCTGTTTGCCTTGGCATAAGAAGCCATGGCAGCAAACCCATTATATTGACACCTGCTAGTCGCCATCTGGCCAGCAATCAGATGTCAGTCTAGATGTGCCCTGTAGTTACCTTGTTGCACTATCAGCAAACACTCAAACTTCACAAGTTTTCCACACACACACACACACACACACACACACACACACACACACACACACACACACACACACACACACACCGGCACGCACATACACATGCAAACTTTCTGCACTACTCGCACATGCAAATGTAGAAACACACAGATACATATTCTCCATTACATACACACATATACACACACACACACACATACATATATATATATGTATATATATATATATATATATATATATATATATATATATATATATATATGCGCGCACACACACACACACACACACACACACACACACACACACACACACACACACACACTCACACACACACATACACATGTGCCTACTAGAAGGGCTGTGAGTACTATACAAGTTGTCTGCGTTGTGTTAGGTCAGCCTGAACCATTTTATTTTACAGTAAATTTATATGGCTGCAAAACAACATGCCATTATGTTACTTCCATAGCCACATTATGGGGGCATGGCCTGTGTCCGGTGTAAAGTGCCAACCATGAGGATAATACTTCAGTGCCATTAGTGAAATACCATGTCTCTGCCCTACTCAGCCTGTTACTTAAAAAGCATATTGCATGTTCTTTCACTCAAAGTCGTGTGAAACTACTGTCTGTAAGCATACCTTTGATGCAACAGCATAAGCTATACAAAGGCTTTACTGAAATCTGGGGACAATAAAACAGCTTCCTAAAACTTTTCCACTATTTAAAAGCATTGTCTGCCTCTAATGTCCATTTTTACCTTAAGGGGAATCTTCCACTTTGTCAAATCTGTAAGAGATCATGCTATAAATGCACTTTCAGGTACACATTTTTGGTTGCACCCAGCTAATGCCAAAAATGCCCTCACTTGCATCTTAGTGCCTATAATAGGCCAATTTATAACTGTATCTAGCTTTTCTTACTGGGGCCTGACAATTCCCCATTCCATTATATATCCTAAATGTTTTACCTCGGTCATGTCTAACTTGCTGTTAGAGGCATTGACTCACTTGTGTCATTGAGTAACACAGCCTGAGCTTAGATGAGACTCTCACTCCTCAAAATGTATTATGACTTTGCCTAGGTACGCAGCAGCATGTTTGCTATGGAGCTTTAGGTCTCTGCTCATTCATTTTTAAAAGGTTAGGGGAGTACCACATAGCCTAAAATAATGAACAGAGTATTGTAGTTAGCCCTCTGGGTTGAAAACATTGACTTTTTCTTGGATTCAGCAGTTAGTTGTCAGTACCCCTCAATCAAATCTATTATGGTCAAAAATCTTGAATTCCCCAACCCCTTGATCAGTTTACCTACACTAGGTTTTAGATATTTGTCAGATTTCAAAATGATATTCAGTTTCCAAAATCATTATCAATCCTGCCTGTTCCATGAGGCTTTGACATTACCACAATGGAACTGTTCCATTCATTTTTGCCCCCCATTTTGACCATCTTTTCTTCTTCTACTTGACCAGTTTACCTCTGTGGCTCTGGTATTCTGTAAGGGTTTAAGTTAAAGTTCTCTCTTGGAATGGTCTCAACGTGTATTCTGGCATTCGGGTGTTGAATCTGTTGTTTTTTTTTTTCTCCCCGGTACTTCTGAAAAATACTTCTTTTTTTTTTTTTTTAACTGAAACTCCCTTATCTCATGCTTGTGTGGTTTAGATGCTGTATCATGTACCTGCAGTGCAGACACATAGGTAAATTTTCTTTCTCTACAAGCTGCATCTGTTTCTGCCATTAAGCTAACTACAAATGTCTGCACATTGATGTGGTATAGATATTCTGGCCTTCTCTTACCAGTCTTTTCAACCCTTACCTCACATTATATAATTTTACACTACTTCAAATGAACTGTACCATTTAGCCAAAAGCGTATTTTCTGCATCCAAAAATAACACAAGATATTCAGCATTGCGTTTGCTGATCTTTCCATTTCTGTTATGCACCCCTTGTTGTATAGCCTGGGCCACTTTTCTTGTCTTCATAAATGATGGACATCACCAAGTACAACCTAGACTTAAAGCTGGTACAGTGTTCTATAACACTTTCATAGGAGAGATTCTCTTCTTCCGAAGTTTGTCTGGTAAAATCTAACAGTCCACAAGGGTGAGTGCCATACAATAACTTACAAGGATTGAACTCTGTTTGGACTTGTGGTAAATGGTAAGCATGCTATGTACTATTAACCAATCCAAGTTTTCACCATTTTCTGTAGTAACTTTTCTCAGTGTGGATTTTAATGTTCTGTTAAGATGCTCCAATAACCCATCTGTCTGGGAATTGTAAGCTGAAGTTTTTAATTGCTGGACCTTCAAGTATTGACATCATTGGTGCATAATGTTGAACATGAATGGAGTCCCCTAGTCAGTAAATATTTCCTTAGGTATCCCAAATTTGGAAAATAATATTAACTTCCCAGCTATAGATTTAGTATTGGCCTTAAACAATGGGATGGCCAAAGGATATTTATCTGCATTGTCCAAATTAGCTATTACGTATTGAGAACCATTACTGGATTTTACCAATGGTCCATCAGTATCCATAGCAGTATATTAAATGACACCTCTGTGATATGAATTGGAATCAAAGATTTTTTTTTTTTTAAATCTGGGTGAGAGACTGTATTCTGGCATTCAGGGCATCTAGCACAGAATTCCTCAACTTCTTTCTGGCCAGTAAACCTTGTTAGGATCTATGCTTTAGTCTAGGTCATTTCTTGGTGGCCTCCAATCAGCTTCTTCCCCTACAACTCTAGCTGTATTTTCCCTTTCTCCGGTAAGACTGTTATCATCTCATTGTGCCTTTTTACAGATTATCTGGAATATCTGCAGTTTAGCACATATCCAGAGTTTGTTCAGGGTTGTCTATCATGAGGTAGAAGGCACTCAGTCTTCTCCTACCACTATAGATACTAGGGTCTCACTGTCTAACTCTTCTCCTAAGAAAAGCAACTTATACTACTATTCTTTAGTGTCAGTTGCTATTGCTATTTTATTTACAAGTTCTTTTCTTTTATGAACCTGAGTCACAGAACCGTCTTTCTCATTAAGATTCCTGTATTTTAGCTCAATGAGTTCATAGGTTCATAGATTAGTACTAGGCTAACTGCCCTTGTGGGTCATTTTAAGCATACCCAATTACCCCATGTGAGAATCAATCCCTGCACCTTGTGTCTGTAAAGTAAACACCTTAACTATTTGCCAAACTCCCACCTGGGAATATTATTATGGCTCTGTTCATTGTTAGCTTGTCTGTCTGAATAGACCATTGCCGTTTCCTTTTCATTTTCTTTTTTATATTACTCCCTCTGTCTCAGAATGTGTGAACATTACCCGCTTCTTCTCTTCTTCTTTTTCTAATTCTCATTATTTTCAGTCTGCAAATGATTTATCTTCCATATTACATTTGTACTTATTTACATATACATATGCTGCCTGGAATCTTCCCTTATGTAAGGTTTCTGTCTTGCAAGGACACAATTAATCTCTGCTTTACTGTATAACCCCCTTCCATCTACTCATTCTGCTTGTGCAGGCTGTTATACAACATGTGTCTGCTGACACTTCCTTTTAATGGTGCTGGTTCTTCCTACATGCTGACATGTCCCTTTAATGGTGCTGGTTCTTCCTACATGCTGACATGTTCCTTCAATGGTGCTGGTTCTTTCTACATGCTGACATGTCCCTTTAATGATGCTGGTTCTTCCTACATGCTGACATGTCCCATTGATGGTGCTGATTCTTCCAACATGCTGACATGTCCCATTGATGGTGCTGGTTCTTCCTACATGCTGACATGTCCCTTTAATGGTGCTGGTTCTTCCTACATGCTGACACATCCCTTTAATGGTGCTGGTTCTTCCTACATGCTGACATGTTCCTTTAATGGTGATGATTCTTCCTACATGCTGACATGTCCCTTTAATAGTGCTGGTTCTTCCTACATGCTGACACATCTCTTTAATGGTGCTGGTTCTTCCTACATGCTGACATGTCCCTTTAATGGTGATGATTCTTCCTTCATGCTGACATGTCCCTTTAATGGTGCTAGTTCTTCCTACATTGCTGACATCTCCCTTTAATGGTGCTGGTTCTTCCTACATGCTGACACATCCTTTTAATGGTGCTGGTTCTCCTTACATGCTGACATGTCCCTTTAATGGTGCTGCTTCTACCTACATACTGACACATCCCTTTAATGGTGATAGTTCTTCCTACATGCTGACATGTTTCTTTAATGATGCTGGCTCTTCCTACATGCTGACACATTTCTGTAATTGTACTGTTTTTTCCTATATGCTGATACATCTGTTTAATGGTGCTGCTTCTTCCTACACAACCTTGAGACTCCAGCACATATCAAGCTACCTTGCAACTCTCAGGCACATCCACTTCCATGAGTATCCACATCTATGCACTTGGCACTCCTAAATTAAATCCATAAGCAAGCTCCTGGTATTCCGCAACCACTTATTGTCAAGCTATCCAGAACAGTCTCCTGTTGTGATCATGAAATCCTTCTTTACAAGAGGCAAATGTTGTGGTATTATGGTTCACCAGCTCTCCTTTTAACTACAGCTTTTCTGGGTGAATCGCATTAAAATGTGTATCTACAAGTTTTTATTGAAATAATATACAGAATGTATAAGTATCCACTGTGTCTGTACCATAGCATTTTTAAATGTGAAACACCACTATGTCACAATGTGTGTGTGTGTGTGTGTGTGTGTGTGTGTGTGTGTGTGTGTGTGTGGGTGTGTGTGTGTGTGTGTGTGTCTGTGTATGGTGTTTAATTTGTACCTGAAAATACTCCACAATACTTATTTGATACTTTCCACAGAATTTGTATATAAAAGAATTGACGTCTCTGCTGCGTCCAACTATAAATGTCTCTATTATTTTTTCTTCATTCAAAGCTGCACTGGCAATTTACTGATTATTTTAATAATCCGAGAAGATGGATAGCTGGAATTTTATAATAGACAAATTAGGACAACACAGGGCCATCAGAAGAACAGAGTAGACTGGGATCCAGTCCCAAGTGCCAGGTTGTAAGAGGAGGTGTGAAGAAGATGAAAACACTGTCATCTACGGGTTTACCTCCATTAGATCACAAATAAAAGATGCGACTGGCCAAATATATGACTCAAAACCTCAGAAACTGCACTTTTGACTGCTGAAAACAATGAAAGTACTACACAACAAATCCCACAGTCTGGAAATGTCAAATGTATTCAAAATACCCAACATTTCTGGATGTCTCCAAACACAGCTATGCCGGGAGGCAAGCCCACCCTGCCCCCCACACCCCCCTGCTAATTTAATACATTAACTCTGGGATTGTACGACAGTGAAGGAAAGGGTACATGTCCTAATCACCACTGTAGTGAGATCTGCACTCGGAATGCCAAATTCACATGAGCAAATGCACACTGACATTTGCTCATTTGAATTCACACGTGTTTCAAAATTTACAAATTGTGCCATTGTACTTTCGCACTTTAGTGCATTGTACAATGGACTCGCAACCTTATGGAGGTAAACCCATCTATGTTAGCATATCTGGCAGGAGATTTGTGTATATTCTCATATTAACTTGTATAGTATGCCAGCGTGTCTATTTGTGAAAATGTAAATAGTTTTTAAAATGTTGAGTATTTCCCTGTTTATAAAAATGTTTAAATAATCTGTCAGTGTTTTAATACATTTCTAATTGCACATGTTTGTGAGGGAGATTCTAAAGTGCAAACTGTCTGTGGAGAACCAGCTGATCAGTAGGTGATGTCATTAGAATGCTCCTGGTTGCTAGGTGATTATTTGAACAGATGATTGACAGGAAAAAGAAGTCCTTCAAACATCTGATTGTTATTTTTAAAATAAGACAATTGAGACTGTTAACCTGGACCTTATAGAAGAGATTGCTGAAGTCAGTTGAAGTGCAGTTAATTAAGAGTTGAAGTCACAGTGCTGTGCAGTGGATACCCTTAAAAGGACTCATCAAAAAGCTGTAAGCCTGCCTTCGCCCATGTACTTCTTGCATGGATTGTTTGGTGTTCATCGGGTAAGTTGTTTGGTCTAGCTTGTTGGCAGGGCTGGGGAGCATTTGTTGAGCTAGTAGAATCATGTTCAGAAAGAGATTTCTTGCTTTGGGAGGTATGCGGGGTAGATGGGGTTATTGTGGGCAAGAAATCTCGTTCTGGACATGGTTCCATTAGCTCAACAAATACCTGTTAGTGGTTTGTGGAGGCTGGGGTGGGGGTGTCAGAGTTTCAGTGCATATCTCTTTGTTGATTTTACCATCACCACCTTGCATTAATTTGCTTCCAAAGAAGTTTGCAGTCACATGTGTTTTATGTTCATAATGCTAACTAGAGTGCCCTTTCAGTGAGTTACAGTGGTATGTAAAGGGATGCCATAAAAGAGGGATCTGTGGGTGTTTTTCCCTTGTGAGAGTGAGTGGTTGAGGAAGATGGTGAATTTTCCAGGGTGGCAAGTGGTATTCCCAGCACATTTGTCATGTGAAACCTGTGGTAAGTCTGGAAGGTTATGGGGGCTTAGGTTAGGTAAAGCTTCTCCTTTAACACAGATGCCATTGCAGACTCTGTAGGCTGCTGTATTGGCAGTGGTATGGAATGGTTTAATTTTTCTTTACCCTGTTTGTTTTCCTGCCATCTCCAAGTTCAGGAACATTGCCAGTATTATAGGGTTCAAATTGGTAAAAAGTGGTACACTTACTACAGAGTCTCTAACAACTTCAACTAGGAAGCTCATAGGAGGGTCAAATGTGATAATTTATTTCTTGAATATACCTTTAATGCAGTAATATGATTCAGTTCTATTTACCATTCATATCCATTAAATTATTAACCCGGAATGTATGACTGACTTTTTCAAGGTAGAGTTTCCAGGAAGAGGAGCTTTAATGACCTAAAATGAGGAACATTCCTTGAAAGAAGGTACAACTGAGAGGTATTTTATGCTTTCTTTAAAACATTTGGATTTCATTGCTGGATTCCTGTTAACTGCTACAGCCACTTGCAGAACTAAGCATCACACGGAAGGGGTGGGCTTAGGGGTCATTTTAGTAGAATATGTGTAGTTGCTGCTACTGGTGTCATAACATCACTTTGCTCCAGTATGTTCCTTTGCTGCCTGCAAAATGATTTGCTGAAGGATACAGTGGTGCCAGGTTATTGGGGATAGGGGATGGGGGTAGGGTAGTGGCTGTGCAACTGATGATTAAGTTAGCCCCTTGACAACACATAATGTTATTAAAAGTGTTGGATCATGGATGTGAAGAGGATTTACATTTTACTTTTGCAGATGGAAAAGTGCAGATCAGTCAGTGGCCTGCAGGAAGTGAACTTGAAAGGAGATGGATGCTGCTGCAGTGGATGTTCCAGCCACTAAAGTGGGGTGCAGTGAGGTCGCACATGTGGAAGCTTAGAATCTGCAGCAGCCACTGACCTGAAGGAAGCATAGCTGACAGGTGAGGGATGCTGCTGCAGTGGGAGTTTCAGGTTACTGGAGTGGTCTGGTTGCTGGAATGGTGCACAATGAGGTTGCAGGTAATCTTACTCTCTTAGGTGCTCATTAAGGCACATCAGAATCCATGTGGTTGGGTTTAGGGTGGGGGCAGGTGAGGCTGAGGTAAGTCAGGGGTAGGGTAAAGCAGGCCCTGGGGGATTGCTAATGGGGAGTTGGGGTGGTCCACAGGTGGGGTGAAGTCACAGCAATGTGATGTTGGGTCTAATTTTGTGGGTATGGTAGCTGAGTTTGAGTTTTCCTGTGGCAAGGCTATGCAGAAGGGTTGCTCATTGGCCTGTGTTACTATGAGAGTTAGCACTGTTCTTCAGTGGCTTTAGCAACAGTTGGCTGGCTTCTTTCAAATTTAGGGAAGGGTTTAACACAACATTACAAGGTAACCATATGTGTTGAGATATATGAGGAGCGGGTTTCCATTGGTTAAGCAGAAATTTGAAGGTCTAAGCAAGGCATTTTGTTTCAGGGGTTGCTAGTGGATACTGGCCATGGTTTGTTTTACCAGATTTGAAGGTAATGCAAGTGAAATTTTGGAACAAGGGGGGTTTAAGGGTGGATTTAGCTTTGATTAGTTTAGTTGAATGGGTGACAGGGTAGGTGACTTTGCCCAACTTGCAATCCATCTTTGACTTTTCCTGGACTATTTTGACTTCTTTAAGAAAAAAAAAAACTTTATTGTTTTTGTTCTATCCATATGAGTTCTTTTGCAGCTATGTGGTTGTAGTATAGTTGCATGGGTGACAGGGTAGGTGACTTTAAATTTTGGATGGGATAGGTTTGATAGTGGGAAGATTGGCAGATTATGGCTGTTGACAAAAAGCTTTGAAATGGAGGTTCATTGGGTTTCAATTTGGGGGGTATTGGATTCATTAGAGGTATTGAATTTCTTAAAGAGGATGGTTTGTTGGTCAGTGAATGCTATTATGGTTGTTAGATATTTTGCCTCATATGGAGTATGTACACTGGTTGGATTGTTATTAAACTGATCTTTAACAAAAAGTCTCATTTTGGGTCATTATTATATCCTTTGGGTGGCAAAAGGATGTTACAGTTAGGTAGTATGGCATGCAGTTGGGCTACCTTAATTTGAAAGATGTTGGGATATTAGTGTGTTGGTGGTACTTTTGGCAGGTAATGAACTAGGAATAATTATCAAGTTACTGTTAGTAGTTAGGATAGGTGAGGATATGTTTGATTTACAGAGATTTTACAAGGATATGGGTATTATTTTGGCTTTGGTGGGGGATCATTAAATTAATTTCAGCTGATTAGGCAACTGGTTGCTTTATATGATAGGGTTTTGGCATATTGATGACAGGGATCCAGTTTGGTTCATAGGGAATGGAGTACACCAAATGATGTTTGGCTTATACCTTTTTAACGTACAGTTTGTTTTGTAATGGAAGGTTATTGGCAATTTTAGCATGAAGGAGAGGGGAACAGCTTGGTCAGGCTGATGGCAGAGAAGAGGGGCAGGCTTGTCCCTCATCTGTTCCCCCTCTGGTATTGGAGGTTCATTTCAATGAGTTGGGAAATGCAAGTGAGCAGTTGGACACTTCTTGACAAGTAAAAGTAAGTAAGTAAGTGAGGACGCCACTTATTTGGTTGGATGGTTATTTCAATGAGTTAGGAAATGCAAGTGAGTGGTTGGACACTGCTTGATAATAAGCAAGTGGAGGTAAGGATGCTGCTTACTTGGTCAGGGTGAGTGGGGTCATATTGCCCTAAGTTAATTGTTATACAGATGTTGGGAAATTCAAGTGAGCAGTTGGACGCTGTTTGATAAGTAAAAGTAAATGAGCAGAGGTAAGGATGCTGCTTATTTGGTCAACGTGAGCGGGGTCACTCTGCCCTAAGTTAACAGTTATATGGATGTTTATGCTGTGATTAATAAATAAACATATTAATTGGTCAATAATGTTATGTTTATGGAATTTTAATAAAGGTCATCAAATGTCATTTGGTGTAAAGTTTGTTTATTGAAGGGGACGGGGACAATTTAATTTTTTGTCATCGTCACAACTATATATCGGATAATGTCAATTCAGTGTAGAGTAACAAAAAACATACAATGCCTTTAACAAAATCCAAATAAAGAGTGAGTAATAAAGCTTAGCATGTATTGTCTTGAAGAATGAAGGTACTAGTAGAATATGACAGAAGCATTTACGAACTTCAAAAGAATATGTAAAGTTGAGCTGTATTTAAAAAGAGATCTCTATAAGTACAAAAAAAAGTTTAAAGACACAATGAAGAGATAGCTTACAATATCAGTTAGGAAATATATATATTTTTTTTTTTCTGTGGATAGGCTCATGAATATTTGGTATAACTTCCATGAAGATCTGGTAGGGTCAAAATATGAAGGATACCAAGAATATATGTAGCAGACATAATGCATTTCCTAGGATGCTCAGGAAAAATAAGCTGTTAGGTAACAGAATCTACAGCTTAACCCGTGAAATGACCAGATCAGGTTGGTCAGTGTGGTCTTTGTCTGGCATCAGTGTTTAACTTCTCTCTTTTTATGAGAATATGGCATTTAGGTAGCCCACAGATAGAGAATAATTCATTTGAATTCTTATAACTAATTAGATAGATATGCAGGTCGGATCTTGAAATCGAATCCTGCAGTTTCTTTGGGTATGAATGGTTGAATGTGCAATTATTTGTACTATCACAACTCCAGAAAAGTTTGTTGATTTGTTTCCAGATGTATTATACATCTTAAACAACTCGTATATTTGGTCGAAGATGAACCATACATTGTCATCAGAATGTGATGCTCTGTAATTAAAGAAATTAATTTTATTTTTGGATGCAGATTTAATACATTTGGACCTAGCTTTCAAATTAGAGCAGCATAGTTTGGCAACAGCTAGCATCACTGCTTTACAGTGGCTTGTTTTCTGGTTCACTTCCCAGCAATGGTGTCTTCAGTACAGAATCTGTAAGGCCTTTTTTAGTAAAAGGTGAAAGATTTATGCGTTCTGAAGAGAAATCAGAAGGCCTTCATATGTCTATGTGGATTTTTTCAAGCTGTCATGACATATACCAAATACATGCTGAAGGAACTGAATTGACAGTTGCAAAAATGGTCCATAAGTGTGTGTGCATGTGTGAATGAGTGTGTGTGTGTGTGTGTGTGTGTGTGTGTGTGTGTGTGTGTGTGTGTGTGTGTGTGTGTGTGTGTGTGTATAGGTAATTGCATGAACATGTGCATGTACAAACACCCTCATACACATGTATACATTTGGTTAATAAATGTGATAGTGATATGTCATTTATAAAGAAACTACAGAACAGCACACAGCAGTTTTGACAAATAAGTCTCTAAACCTACTACCATGAAAATGTCATGCCAAAATTCTACATGTTTAAAAAGTTGTAACACTGCACAACAGTTATTTAGTTAAAATCATGGGAAGAACAATTTTACTTTAAAATACACAGAAAAACATTCAGTTATGATACATAAACTACTAAATGTAAAATTCAAAAACTTTCTACATGCTTGGGCATTGCAATGAATTTACTCTTTGGGCTTGTTCTTCACAATAACATTGGATGTGTAGTAATATGTATACCATCCGTACCTTCCCATACCTTATTGCATACATATTTAGTGGTATTTTGTGTATGTATATAAACAGGCTGGAGGAGTATTGACACAGACTTTGGATTTCATCAGTCTCACAGGCATCACTGAAGGGAATGTAGTTTTGAAAAATTAAAGAGAACGTTGAACAGTGCAAGAAATAAAGGGGGTCTTGTGCTGCACCTGTATCAGTATATAAGCTTGTATGGAACATGGCAGGGAATAAACAACTTCTTGAAGAAATTTAGCTGTGAAAATGTAATACAAAATGTACTTAAACCCAAATGTTATGATTTATTCAGGTCCACTTTAATTTTTTTTCCTTTATTCAACATAAAACTATGCTAACTCAAAATATTTTAAATCTTGTGAGGTCATTTATCAAACCAGCAGCATTCTCAAAGTTGCAACACACAAACAAAAATGTTCCTGCATTCCCTTCTCCTGAACTATATCAAAAGGCCACAATCTCAAACACAATAAAACAAAAAACAGGACTCCAGTGTAACAATGGATCATAGTAAATTCAAAAATTTTATTTAGAGCTTCTG
>NC_056730.1:678559911-678619911 GCF_019279795.1 Protopterus annectens
CTCACCGCTGTCACACTACCCTGTACATATCCTGTACCACTCTTCTTACATACCTCTCTGCCACTCCCAGCTTCCTCATACAACACCACAACTCCTCTCTAGGTACCCTGTCATATGCTTTCTCTAAGTCCACAAAGACAATGCAACTCCTTCTGACCTTCGCTGTACTTCTCCAGCAATACTCTCAGAGCAAACATCACATCTGTAGTGCCCTTTCCTGGCATGAAACCATACTGCTGATCACTAATCATCACCTCCCTTATTATCCTAGCTTCTACTACTCTTTCCCATAATTTCATGCTGTGACTGATCAGTTTTATCCCTCTGTAGTTACTACAGCTCTGCATATCACCCTTATTCTTAAAAATCGGTACGAAAACACTTTTTCTTCACTTCTCAGGCATCCTCACACTTTCCAAGATTTTATTAAAGAATCTGGTTAAAAATTCCACTGCCATTTCTCCTAAACACCTCCATGCTTCCACAGGTATGTCATCTAGACCAACAGCCTTTCCATTCTCCATCCTCTTCATAGCTATCCTTACTTCCTCCTTGCTAATCCATTGCAATTCCTAAGTCACTATCCCCATATCATCCAACCTTCTCTCTCTCTCATTCTCTTTATTCATCAGCCCCTCAAAGTAATCTTTCCATCTGCTCAACACACTCTCTTCACTTGTGAGTACATTTCCCTCATTATCCTTTATCACCCTTACCTGCAGCACATCTTTCCTAGCTCGGTCCCTCTGTCTAGCCAATCGGTACAGGTCCTTTTTTCCTTCCTTAGTGTCCATCCTTTCATCCAACTCTCCATACGCCTTATCCTTAGCCTTTGCCACCTCTCTCTTTGCCATGCACCTCCTCTCCTTATACTCCTGTCTACTTTCTTCATCTCTCTGACAATCCCACTTCTTCTTCGCCAGCCTCTTTCTCTGTATACTCTCCTGTACTTCCTCTTTCCACCACTAGGTCTCCTTGTCCTCCTTTCTTTGTCCAGATGTCACACCAAGCACCTTTCTAGCAGTCTCCCTTACTAGCTCTGCTGTAGTTACCCAGCTGTTTGGTAACTTTTCTCTGCCACCCAGTGCCTGTCTTAACTCTTCTCTGAACTCCACCTCACAATCCTTGGTGCTGCCCTCCCAATCCTCCTCCTCTTCTTGATCACCATCGTCATTCTACAGATCACCATTCTACGCTGCCTAACTACACTTTCCCCCGTCACCACTTTACAGTTTCCAATCTCCTTCAAACTGGCCCTCCTGCATAGGATATAATCCACCTGTGTGCATCTCCCTCCACTCTTGTATGTCACCCTGTGCTCCTCCCACTTGTTAAAATACATATTCACCACAGCCACGTCAATCCTTTTTGCAAAATCCACTACCATCTGACCTTCTGCATTCCTTTCCTTAACACCATACCTACCTCATCCCCTCTGTTCCCTTCACCAACATGCCCATTAAAGTCTGCTCCAATCACCACTCTCTCATCCTTGGGTACAGTCATCACCACTTCATTCAACTAACTCCAAAATTTTTCTTTCTCATCCATCACACACCCAACTTGCAGAGCATATGCACTAACAACATTCATAATTACACCATCAATTTCCAGCTTCATAAACATCATTCCATCTGGCACTCTTTTCACCTCCAAAACACTCTTGGCATACTACTCCCTCAGGATAACCCCTACCCCATTTCTCCTCCCATCCACACCATGATAGAACAATTTGAACTCGCCTCCAAAACACCTGGCCTTACTTCCCTTCCACTTGGTCTCTTGCACACACAATATATCAACCTTCCTTCTGTCCATCATATCAGCTAGGTCACGCCATATACCAGTCATACTGCCAACATTCAAAGTTCCTACCCTCACTACCACACTCCTAACCTTTCTCCTCTCTTCCTGCATTCGGGCATGCCTTCCCCCTCTTCTTTTCCTTCTCCTCCTTTGGCCAACAGTAGCCCAATTTCTGCCAGCACCCTGTTGGCTAACAGTATTGGTGATGGTCATTGTTAACCCAGGCCTCGACCGATCCGGTATGTAAATATGTTTTGTTTTCCGCATATCTCATTTGGCAAATATTTTACGCCAGATGCCCTTCCTGACGCAACCCTCCCCATTTATCCAGGCTTGGGATTGGCACAAAGAAATGCACTGGCTTGTGCATCCCCAGTGGCTGAGTTTTATATATATGTATATATATATATATATATATATATATATATATATATATATATATATATATATATATATATATATATATATATATATATATATATATATACATACATACACACGTATAGATGCAGATAGAGATATAAATATAGATATACTGGAATGAACCTTAAAACACTGAGCAAAACTGCTCAGAACTCAACTAACCTAAAAAATAAAACACTACTTTTTGCAGGGGAGCATGCAAGACTGCACTACAGTAAGGAAAGGGCAAATTCCACATTCTCCTCTGTTCCATGAGCTCACACAAAAAAACAGTCAGCAACATGTAATCAGTTCAGTTTCAGTCACATTTATCACCTTTTTTCAGATCAATTTACTTTTTGACCTCCTAAATGACACTCATATACAAACTCAGAGATTACACAAATTCAGTGAAGAGGAAAAAAGTAAGTAAAACACACAACTCAACTTTATTTTATTTTATTTATAGTTGTTTGCCAGGGTAGTGCACTGATCTCAATGGACCATTTACAGGCACAGCCTGGGTGAATAAGATCACCTAAAAATGAACAAAACATATTTACAGATACAAGGATAGCCTAAAAAACAATATTTATCCATATTTACAGATGCAATAATATGGTACAACATTTCATTCAATAAGCAGTTAACAATGTCATAACATTGATGGAAAATGGAATTATGCTGATCAGAGCTTTATGGGTAGGATATAGCCATAATCACTGAGATGGCTTATGTTAAAGGCACAGCAGTATATCATTACAGTATATAGATAGGTATGAAGACATTAGAAGAGGCAAGTGCAAATAGTTGCAAGAAAGGATATCATGGGGAGGAGACAGAAAAGGTGTGAGAGGCACGCAGAGGAAAAAAGAGTAGAATGGAGAAGTAGTGTGAGAGAGAGGCAAAGAGAAGAGGAAAGTAGGATAAATGAGTGGCAGTAAGTAAAGGGGAATGACAAGATGAGGTAAGGATGGATGAAATAGGGATAAGGGGTGTGAGAGAGAGCTGCAGGGTTCATGTAATAAGACCTGAGTGCAGCTACACTTTGCTTGGTGATGAGGTGCTCCTTTAGCTGTGGTCTGAAGTCAGAGTACTTTCGGACATGCCATATTGAGAGAGGAATAGAGCACCATAATTTAGGTGCTAGGATGGAGAATGCAAGGTCAGTGCAACAGAGTTTAATTTTTGATGTTTGTAGGCTGGGTTGAAATTGAGAGATATCCCTGAGATTATATGGGAGGGTTGGTGAAAATTTTGAGTGAAAGGTGATGATGTGAATGGGCTTTGTGAATTAGTGTTCCTGGTAGGAGGCTGGCTGTCAAATGTACTGGGAGCAATTTAACTTTGGTGAGAGTTAGGCAGGTGGTTTTCATTTCCTGGAGAGTTAGTAATGAACCAGCAGATTTTATTGGAGATGGTTTGTAAGGTGATGGCATTTTTCTTTGAGGCTACAGCTATAATGGGTAATATATATTCAAGTTAATATAAGTGTATGCTTTTGCCCATGGCAGCTTTGTCTGTCTTGGACAAAAGAGGCAATAGCTTGTTTACCCAGAATAGTAGTATGTTGATCTTTTTGCATATGTTCTGAATGTGTAGTTGAAAGTTAAAAGATTGGTCTAGCCAAATGAAAAGGTATTTGAAGGATGTGGTAGTTTCTTTAGTGATATTGTTAACATCTTTAATATTAGGGAAACTGGGCATTCAGCTTTATTTTGGTTAGTTTAAAATAGCATTGCTTTTGTTTTTGAGGGACTAAGTATAAGTTTCTGGCCTATTAGCAACTGTTTGAAGGTTTGGAGGTCATCTTAGAAGTGTGTTTGCATAGCAGAGTGGGATTTGTTTGACCTGTAAATGATCATGTCATCTGCATAAAGAATTAGAGGTATCTGAGGATGATCAGATTAAGTGTTTGTTCATAAATATAAAAAACAGCAGAGAGACTAAAGTGGTACCCTGGGGGACACATTTCATAAAAGGACCTTTTCCAGAGGTGGCGGTGCCTACTTTCACCTTGAGGGATATATTGGTGAGAAAGTCTACTAACCACAATTTTTCATCATCAATAATGCCTATTTCAGTTAATTTGTCAAATAGTAGGTTATGGTCAAATAGATCAAAGGCTTTTGTGAGGTCAATAAAGACGGCTCCTGTCAGGTTGCCTTTGTCCATACTGGATAGGATGCCATCTGTGAGGAAGTAGAGAGCTGTTATGGTGCTCTGTCCAGAGCAGAATACATAGAAACCACCACACAAAGGCCAGCAATCATAGCAAAAACCAGGTTCATTTTATTATAAAATCACGATATAAAAATCTCTCTAGCACCTCAGCTTAACAGCCTTTCAAGAGTACATGCCTCCTTTTAAAAATACTCAGGTTTTATAACAAAATTAATTATACAATGATTCACTTAAGCAACAATTATATAATTTTCCAGTTACATTAAATTAAAAATCCCCAGTTGCATTCACAGTTCAGACCCTTGGGAACCAAGGTGTTATACTTTAAAATGAAAACTGAATTCTTTATAAACCAATTTGTTCTTCAAATTAACACTGTCATACTGTCCTCTAAAACATTTTCTAAAACAGTGGCTTGCAACCATCCAATTTATCATCATGACACATTTTAAAATGCATTGCCACTGGACTTCACTGCTATCTATTTCAAGAATCATTTTTCAACATTTAAACCTTTTTCCCTTGTCATGCATTTGACTAACAAAAATACTTTAAATGCAGTTTTCTAACTAAGCTAGAAATATCACATTTTAAAATATGTAATCTTGGAAAAACTGTGGGTGCAAACTTTAAACCACAGTTTAATACTGACAATTCTACATCTGAAAACCTGTACCCAGACAAATTAATCACATAATTTGAAACAGTATACTTTTGTCATTAACAGTTTGAACAAAACATTAGTACTATTTACCTGTTTTGGAAGTCTGATAAAAACTTGTCCTTCTTTAAAAGTCCCTGTATTTGATTCATTATTTCCTCTGTACCGTTTATGACTAAACTCTTCTTGTTTATTTCCATTCAAAATGTTTTTTGTAGATTGTTTGGATTTTGCTCTGGTGGCAGGGAAGGAAAATTGACTTTCTCATCATTGTCCCACTCTGTGGAAGTCGCCACACTATCTGCTGACACAAACGATACACCATGTTGAAAAATCTTCCCTTCCTGTTGCTCAAATCTCACGTGATTATGCCCTCTTGACTGGTTCATCTTCCATGTCGATGCCCTATTATTCTTGTAGTCACATATACCCCATTTTAACTTAGTTTTCTTCCTCTCTATCAGTTCTCTTTCAAAATGACAAAGTTTTTCAGTAATGTCAGTTAAAAAATGTTCCACTCCAGAATTGTTAATTTTAGCCAGTGTAGAGGAACAAGTAGGTTTTATTGCCTCTTTAATTCTGCTTTGTTTAAGCATTTCTCTTTCTACCAGGATATTAACCCACTCTACAGTACATTTGTGGGCAGCAGCAACCTATCATGCCTGAAATTTGTTAACATCATCAGTCACATCAAAAGGAGTTGAGAAACTCTTAATAACTCTCAGTCCCCTAGGGGTAATGTCAAGTTCCAGGTACCTCTGTAAGCTTTGTATTTTAAAATGCATAGATGTTTCTTTAAATAATAATCATTCAAACTGCTCAGACAGTACCTGGGTATCTGGAGCTAACACAGTGGTCGATTGTCATCCCACCGTTATAAAAGGATTTGCCAATCTCCTACCCCTTTCTTCATCATCTAATCTCTCCAGTAATTTAGGTAACACATTACCAGTCTCTACATCCACCATCTCCCGGGGCATTCTTCATTCTCCTGAATGTATAATGAAACTCTCCATAGATTTTTGAGTGGGATCCATCTTGGACTCATGAAAAATCCTGGGTAACTGCAGACACAGATCACTGGCCATAAAGATTCTAATACCACACCATCAAGAATGTTCACAGAAACCACCAGTCAAAGGCTAGTAATCACCACAAAAACCAGGTTCAGTTTATTATAAAAATCACAATATAAATATCTCTCTAGCACCTCAGCTTAACAGCCTTTCAAGAGTACATGCCTCCATTTAAAAATACTCAACTTTTCTCACAAAATTAGTTATACAATGATCCATTTAAGCAACAATTATATAATTATCCAACTACATTAAATTAAAAATATCCAATTGCATTCACAGTTCAGACCCTTGGGAGCCAAGGTGTTATACTTTAAAATGAAAATTGACTCTTTATAAAGCAGTTTGTTCTTCAAGTTAATATTGTCATACTGTCCACTAAAAACTTTTTTCTTAAACAGTGGCTTGCAACCCATCCACTTTACCATCATGATATATTGTAAAATGCATTGTCACTGGACTTTCTATTTTACCTTTCTTTATATCCCTGACATGCTCTAAGAAACGTGTTCTAAATACTCTTTTACTTTCTCCTACATAAATTTTCCACAGGGGCACTTCAGTGTATAAACAATTCCCTCTGTTTCACAAGTATATCTAATTCATGTTGCTTCCTAGACAGAAGATGGTATTGATGTAAATAAGCAGTAATTTGGTTGCAGATAATTTTTGTAGTATTTTACCTAAAGTTGGAAGTGTTGAGATAGTACAGAATTGTGAAAAGTAGTTGACTTGGGTGGTTTTGGAACCTTCTTACTCTTGTCTGTCTGTAGCCACCATGGCAGGATGCTACATGCTGGCAATCTTTTAGGTATGACATTCTGAGTATCAATCAGTGATCTCTTAACAAACACTAGAGCTCCTGATTTACTCTTATTACAGTGACTCTCCTCTAAGATCTACTGTTATGGTATTTATTTCACACAATTCTAGTTCATTTTTCAATGTTTACTTCTACTGTACTGTAGCGTGTGCCGCTGCCAGAGGTAAATGTGAAAGGGGTAAACATTTTCTCACATTAAATTTTCCTTCTTTAAGGGGATACCACTGCATGTTAGAAGCCTCCCCCAGGGATTTGAACTCTTTCCTTCTGCAGCACTACACCCTTGCCCTTCTTGCTGATTAAAACTCCAGTTTCTTTCTTCTTAATTAAATCATCCACTACAGCTACGCAGATGAGTAATTATACTGATGGAACAGAAACTGGAGATTTTTTTGACCATGTCATATCCTAGCTTCTATCCCAAAATCTCACTGAGAAAATAATCATGTCCCTAAACACACCAAAAAGAACTAGGCCCATCTGAGAGTAAGTGTGTCTCCATATTATTATTATATTTTTAGTAGGACTCTTAATTTATTTCAGATGTCTTATTTCAGATATCTTATTGAACTTATATTTAGGTTGCAAACTGAGCTTACCAAGTTACTTTGCTAATGAGCGAAGCCTTCTGCCATTTATTTTGTAGTGTGAAACTTGTTGTGTCTTTCGGCTTTTCCCAGTTAGGGGTCGCCACAGCGGAACTCTGGTCCGCTAATGATTGGTAGTTGATTTTTACGTGCCAAGTTACCAGCCCTGATGCACAACCTTCAACGAAGGTACGCCCATTCACGCATGTCTCCACGCAGAAGACACTCTAGCTGAGAATCAAACCGGACTGCGTCTTACTGTGAGGCAACAACGCTACCGCAGCACTTTTGTAGTGTGAAACTGGAGTACTTAATTAGGGAGAGCTTGGAAAATACATCTTAGAGTGCTGGGTGTGTGCGTTCTTACTTTACTAATAAACTAAATATAATGCTGTTATATAAAAAAGAGTCAGCTGGGAAATTTGAGCATCTAAGTGAGTTGAGCCTGTTTTACTCTAACATGCTGTCTGTCTATTACTGTGCATTACAAATGACATGCTGGACTGAGACAGTCTGAGGTATCATGCAGCTTACTAACCAAGCCATGCCCACTGCACTGCATAGCTGACACTGCCCTCCTAGTATTGTGCGCTGTGCCTTAATGCGAAGCTGTAATTGTTAGTGAACAGCCTAAGTCAACTGATTCTTATCAGTCCTGGGGCAACTTTCATTATAGCCCCTGGCCTAGACTGAGATCTTCAGCAAAACAGTTACTGCAGGCAGAACTCTAGGCTCATCATTCCCAGTTCCTCAATGACTTAGTTACTGATACAGTAGTTCAGACACAGTAAAGATTTAGCCAAATGAGTGGGCAGTCTAAGCAACATTGATGATTATTCTGTGAGAGAGGATATGTTGCTGCTGTTTCTAAGAAGCCAGCATTATTGGCTGAAGTCAAAAGCTGTTTAAAAACTGCTTTCTCATTGGTTTGCCTAAATTCTTAGCCCAGCTTTATTGAGCAGGATTGCTGAGTGTCGTTACAAGACTCAGACTAATAACAGTGCACTCATACTGGCAAAGCTAAAAGTGGCATTTCTTATATAATTTTAAAGCCAAACATCAGAAAAGGACTTCCACTCTCCTTCACTTATTGTCATCTGTTGATTTCTGCAGTTTTATTAGAATTTAAACACGTTTTGTTCATTTTATTTAAGTGTTGTGTTTATATAGTCACCTGCCTGAATTTATTAATTATTGGGGCTTCTCTGTGCTAAATCTACTAATTTCACTCAATTTGAACTGTTCCTGACATTTTTCATAGCCCCCAAACAAGTTTTGAGCACCTGTTTTGTTTTCTTTGCTGGACATTAGTGTTGTAGTGTGCAGTCCCTTGACTGAATTCATTAATTACTGTATTGATTCTATGTGTGTAATTTGGAGTTTTTCCTCCATTTTTACTATTTATAATTTACTTACTGATATAGTAAAGCTTTAGCTGAGTGTGTGGGTAGTCTGAGAGATAGTGGTGATGTGAGAGAGTTTATTTTCTTTGTTCATGCCATAAGGCTTTCAAGGGAACACATTTTCTTTAATGATGCATCATATACCCAATCCCCATACATTCAATACGTTTGTTTTTAAATATCTTTAATGAGGGTGACATACAAACATAACATGGTGACATTTCCAAATTATTAGAATATTGTAGGGTATATATGATCCCCTTAGCGCAGATCTGTATCTTGTTATCTTATACATACAGTTGGAATATTTATAAATTTGAGTAATCCTGTTAACCTCTAAATTTAATGTTGCTTGCAAAGATTAATTCCTTAATGCATTGTAAGCCATGATTAGTTTTTCCCACAATAAACAATAGTGGATAGTGAAAAGACCTAATTGTCTACACCTGCTTTCATAACTAAAATTTATCAAAGGTTTAATTTTTCTATAAACCTTTTTTGTACTAACAAAAGTCTATTGAACTGTCCACTTGTATAGGAACATAAAGCACTATTATCCAATATCCAGGATACAGTATGCGCCAGCAAAGGGTTGAACTACTGCAAAGCCCTGCTTGCTTTGTCAAGGATGGGTCCCACCCCTCATTCCAGGGTTTTCACATAGTACCTAAAGCCTTTGCTGCTCTATGAGAATAAGAAGAGAAACAACGGCAGAGTGCTAAAGAGAAAATAAGTGAGTATCTGGGTAATATGCAGGAGTTTAGAAAGCCTGCTGTTAAGCAGCTGTTTTTTGATAACTCCAAAGCACAAAAACTTTTAGCACAATGACTTAGGTAGTAGAAAGTCGAAAGAGTTGTTGCCAAACTTATGGAGCCTATAACAAGAAAAATAACCAGAGATCCTGTAGAGGTATCAGAGATATTTCAGAATTTTTATGGAAATTTGTATAAAGCAAAGAAATATGGAAATATTTATGTAAGACTTAAGTATGCCAAGGTTAGAGGTAGATGAGGCTCAACAATTAACAGTTAAGAAAGAAGAAGAGGAGATGAAAATGGTGATGTATAATCAATCTGCAGGAAAGTCTTGAGGAATAGATGGTACTCCTATGGAAGTTTGGAAGCTAGGAGGGAAGACAGTGATAAAATCTGAAAGGCTTTGTTTAACAGTATTATAAAGGGAGAGGAAGCACCAATATCTGGAAGAAAGCTGTACTGGCTGTAATACCTTAAGATGGCAAGACCCATCATCTAGCTTCATATAGGCCCATTTCAATACTAAACCATGATTATAAACTGTTCAGGTCTATACTAGCTGAAAGAATGGCAAAGGTGTTGCCAAAATTGATAGATATGGATTAGTGTTTTTTTGTAAAGGGGCGACAAACATTTGACAAAATTAATAAAACAATGAGGATCCAGAGGAAAGCAAAATGTAAGACAATATCTCTGTTGTTGGTGGGTCTTGATGCAGAGAAAGCATTTGACAGAGTATGCTGGGATTTTATGAGCAAGACAATAGAAGCATTTGCATTGTTTTTTTAGATAGTTAAGTGAATTTGTTAGTTAGGGTAGTGTAATTGTTTAATTATTTGATTGGAGCACTGGGTATATAAATTTGACCATTTTTTATGTGTAATTTATTTTTAGAAGGTGAAAGGCTGAGGTATCAGAATAAAGCAAAATGTTTTTATGGTCTTTGTGGCAAAGCTTCTTCATTTGTAATGTTTTTGTACAAGCTTTTTTCTTCATTGATGTATGTGCAAAATAAACTCTCCACGCATAGTACAGAAAACAACCCACTCCAAAATGAAGATGTTTTTGCAAAATGTTGGAATATGGGTAGATAACTCCGTCTCATTTGATCATCATGCTGTAACAGTAGTTAGTAAATCCTTCTGTCTAGGACAGCTAATTATAAAGGATATTTTCTCTAGATCCAAAGAAGTCCTTACCCCTCTTCATTCTGAGCTGATTATGTCCATCACAGAATACAAAGCCTCTGTGGGATGTATCTTGCTAAACACAATGAACACCTGGAGAGAACCCAAGGGATCCTGACAAAAATGACCATGGACCTAAAGGTCTTGAGGCGTTATGAGGAGCTGGATGAGTTGTTCCTGTATTCAGTGTCATATATAGACTCCCTTAGAGTGATATGTGCCTTATCATATGCTTCTCCCCAAAGCACCTTTCTATATAAAGGAAGGAAATAATGGGAAATAGAGGACAGAAACTATATTACAACAAAAATGAGAAATAATAACTCATTTTCTATCATTTGCTGTTTAGGTTACTTTTTGTGCCCTGTGTTTCTCTGATATTTACACTAATCTTTAAAAGAGAAATACTATGCTAAAGTAAGTCCAAATACTTAGAAATAAAGTAAAATCATTTAATAAAATCATCCTTAGAACAGTCAGGAGTTTATTACTGATAACAAGCTTGCAATCTATCATTAAATAATCAATTATTTTATTAATTTTTTTGACACACACACACACACACATACACACACACACACATATACACACACACACACACAGACATACACACAGACACACACAGACACACACACACACACACACACACACACACACACACACACACACACACACACACACACACACACACACACACACACACACACACACACACACACACACACACACACACACACACACACACACACGCACACACACATATGTGTGTGTGTGTGTGTGTGTGTGTGTGTGTGTGTGTGTGTGTACGTGTGTGTGTGTAGACAAACATTTTTAGGTGCAATATCACATGACTTTAAGCACATGACTTTTTAAATGTTATTTAATGGTGGATTACAAGTTTTTGCCAGTTCTGATCAAGTCCTGAAGGAAGATGGTCACTTTCATACTTTCTGATAAAAGATCTGCAACTTGAACTTTGTGGGTTCTGTCTTTCAGCCATTTTTGCTATTTGTATTACCATATATGGGCCAATTTTTAAAGCATTTAGCTTTTACCCGTTGCCAGCACGGAAATCATGTCTAAGGTCTTAGCCAGATCATGATACAGCTCATGCACTGCATTGCCAACATCTACAGCTTCTGTAACCTATTTGAAGAAATCTACCAGATTAAATAGACAGGATCTACCCTTCACAAACCCAAACTGTCAGGGGTCAAGCTTAACAAAATTCTTGATATCAGAGTTTATGAAGTCAGTTATATGTTCCATGGCTTTACAAATGAGACTGATAGGTCTGTGATTACCTGGGATGGTAACTACTGTGCATCACTCATCAGTGCTAAACTTGTGTGTATTAAATACATTCAAATATGTGGAACCAGTGATAGAACTGTATTCTGCAAATAATAAGTTGACAGGAGAGATTGTGATACTAATCAAACGGGACTTCAGCTGTACTCTACCAGGGAAACAAGGATGTCATTATAACTAATGCAGGACTGGAAAAATCATAATTCTTTAAAACAGACATGGATTAACATTTCACCCAAACAACCTCTTACAATACAGTAGAGTACTAAGTCAGACATATTATGGGTAATAGAAGTAAATCTAGATTGGACAAGCCTTACTAAAATGTTTGTTGATGCCCCTATCAACTAGGATAAACAAAAAAGGTAGAGGATGCATACTAGGCTTGAGTGATGGGATTCTGTCCTTTTTGTATTAGTTCATGGGGGAGGGGGGTTTACTGCCTGTCACAATTGCCATGTTTCCCCTGCATTTTAGACTCATTGGAACAATTCTTCTACTAACAGATACACGAGGGGAAAAAGAGTAAAAAAAGCTAGACCTGGGCAGCATTAAACTCCAGCTAATCCTTCTGTCTACCCTCAGCTAATATGTACGAGGCACATCCAATCTCTTCACACTGCTTTCTTCAGCCTTTTATCTGCAAAAATGCCAGATTCAATCTATGGTTTATACTTGCTGAATTTTGTAACTGACGAGCATTTGTTCTGATGATCCATTCCGCTGTAATGATTAATTTTTAACTTTATTTAAATTGCCACTTCCTAAAGTGCTATTGGGCAATACTATCATCTAAAGCAAGTAAGGAATATTGAATAGTTACTCAGTACAAACAGGGGACAGAGGGAATCAAACCTGGGACTAGTTGTTGAAGCCTTAACAGCTCCTCATTTTAGACATCTAAGCTGGACTTAATATGCACTCCTATTTTTACTGATCCTTCTCTGAACACTTGTTAAATGTATTACTTCAAATATTTAACATGTCTCAATGTAAAATAAAAATAAGAAATGATTGACATCAAACTGCAGATTTCAGATAGCATAACAGATGCTTTGGCATCTTCCAACATTTGTAAAATGCCTTCTGGAAGTTACTTACATAAAATTTTGCTTTATACAGATAGGCTATAATGTAAAACTGTGTAGGATGAAAACGCTTCACTTTAAAATGCATGTTTCACTTTTAGTACTGTCACTTCAGAATATAAAATAATACATTGTGGAAATTGCTCATCAGAAAAATCCTTAGCCGTAATGAAATTCAATATGATGGTTCTGAAAGCTTTAAGTACTAATAAATAACAGACCTTTATAATGTTTCACAAATGGAATGAAGCTATCCTTGGCATTGCAATGAACATTCAGACATGACTGAGTGTCAGTAAGAACATGGAAGCTTTTAGTAACAGGGCTCAAGTCAAGCTTTCAACCATCAAACATCAAAAAACACATACAGGCATTTCCTTTAGCTGTTGAGCGAAGTCCAATCAAAACAGCATTCATCAGAATTCAGCTGCCAAAAGGAACTGCATTTTATTTGAGAATGATTGTCGATCAGAAAAAACGTGGCATTACTTGCTTTGAAAGACACGAACTGAAAAACTAAGCATAATTTATAATTGTTTAAGTGATTTTTATGTACTTAATAGATACGATGAGTGAAGGCTGGATTTATACATTACTTAAGGAACTCTGTACTATAAGCACTGTGAAAATATATATGTAAATGGTAAAAAAGTGAATCTAGGATTACGCCTAGAATATTAAGCTTCTAAGGTGTTAACAAGCTGTTTCCTATAACCCAGAGTACAGAGTGCGATTGCTTGCTTCTCTTTCCTCTATTGTGCACTTCTGTGGAAGCCATTTAACCAGACAGTGCTGCCAGTGTGCTTCTGAAAAGGAACATTTGTGCCCAGTGGTTTTATTTTTTTTCTGGTTAAGAAATAAATACAATATTGATTATTTTTTCTACCTACGTGTTAAGCTGGAGTTCCTTCTTAACTTGAAACTGTTTTTTTTCGTCTAGCATAAAAGCTTCCTTTCATTCAGAACACATTGTTTTCCTTTCATCTTTTGGTTTCAGTTCACCTCTACTAACCATTCCTGTGTCAATTCCTGATCAACATGAGGTTGCTCCAGGAGCACTCGCCACAATATCTATATGCCTTTTTCCACATTTCTTTCCTTCTCATCTGATCCTTCTTATTATATTCTTTATTATTTTTTTTTGGCACATGCAGTTGCTGTCTGATTTTTGCCTACTTCTGTTTGATTTCCTTTCTCACTTGATGCCAATATGCTTCTGCTAAACTAAGGCGAGAAGTCAACCCAATTCTCCATTACACCTTCATCTTATTTGAATTCTCTTCCTCACTAATATCTCTTCTCTATCTATAATTGGCCTTAATACTTCCGCTGAAATACTTTCTGCATCAGTGATTCCGTGTACTGACTTAATCATCTCTAGAATATCTTCCCTTGTTCTATTTGTACTAGGAAGCCCCCTTTGTTTTATGCTTTATTACTTGTTAACTGCATCACTATTTGACTTTGGTTTTGCAAATGTTTAACTTGCGCTATTTGTTACTCTGATATCTACCTATTGTATAACTAATTGTTTAACTGCTGCTTTATGTTAAGTCTGGAGCATTTCTCCCCAGGCCTCCACTGAAAAAGGAACACATGCCCAGATGGACATAGCCAGTCAACAAATGTCAAATAAATAAATAAATAATACATAAATGTTTTAAAACTTTCACTATGATTGGATCTGGTGAGGTCATCAGATACTTAAGCAGTCCCATGACTGCAGATTTATACATGTAATCAATTTCAAGGAGGCCCATACCTCCTTCAGAACAAGGAGTATATAATCTTGGTATACATTGATTTTTATATATCATTTAATAAGCATGAAGTATTTTTCTTGTTTTCCTGTTCAGCTGATCCAATACCTTTTCGGGCCAAACACCCCAAAACAGTAAATTAGAACCAGAAGAGAAAGGTGGTTTATATCTTGAACTTTATTCCTAGATGTCAAGATATTAATTTCAGTCTTCTAAAGTATTTCTTACTGAGTTTTATTCTTATTTGTTCATATTTTATTGTTGCTCCTTCATCAAGTCCCAAATATTTATATGTTTCCTTCTGCTCAGGTTCCTTTATATCACATTTCTACCCCATGATAGTCTTTTGGTGCTGCAGCTTTCTTGTTTTAAATGTTGCTTTTGCACATTTATTAAGACCAAGTGACATTCTTATATCATCTCAGAAAGTTATAACCTGTTGCATTTATGCTTTCAACTCCTAATCTGATAAATTATACATTTTTAAGTTGTCCACAAAAATTAAATGAGAAGTCTATTTATAAGGCTTTTTTCTGAAAGCCAAATTGTAACCCTGCACTTAATCTGTTAAGTAAACTGCTTAATGGATTAAGGACAAGACAAAAAGCACCGGTGACAAAGAATCACCCTGGAATACCCCCCTTTGAATTTTTATCCTTGGGATAATAATTTACCCTTTGTCATGGTCTGTCACTGTTTCATGGTCACAGTAATGCAATTTATCATTGTAGGGTGTATCTTATATACTTGTAAGCATTTTTTTATCCATGAATGTGGAATGCTATCAATTTGTTTTTGTATTTCATCCATGCCATACTTAGATTCTTTCCCTTTTTTTGAATTCTCTATTATGGTTTTATTTAGCAACAAATGATCCTTTGTTCCATATGACTTTCTATTGTTACCGTTTTGTTCTATTGCCATAACTGAGTTTTTTCTTAATGACTATAAACTCTTTCATCAGCAGTTTCAGCATATAGTTTGTACATCATTGGAAGACAAGTTATTGGTCTATAGTATTTAGGATGGCTTGCAGGTTCACTGTTAAGGAGGAATATCGCTTTTCCTGTTGTTAGCCCATTGGTGTCTGTTTGGGGAGCACATACAAGTAATTCTTACCTACAGCTAACTCTTTATGCAAAGATATTAATACTTCAAGCCAAAAATTAGGTACTGCATCTGGGCATGGGGTTTGGGTTTTCCAATTCGGAGCTTTTCTTAATTTTATTGCAGTTTCTCTGTCTTTCACTTCATCCCATTTCATATCCTCCACATTAGAACTCCTTGCTGTTTCTTTTAATTTTTCTGTCCCTTCAGGATCTTTTTTATGTTCTACAGGGCATTCATAAATAATTCTCCAAAATGTGTCTATTTCTTCTTTTTGGGAGTATTTCTATTCCTTTGGCTTTGTTTCCAAGTTTTCTATAAAACGTTTTAGGTCAACAATGAATTGCTTTTTTTCTATTTTTTCTTTACATTTATTGGCATGTATTCTAAGCTTGTTTGCCTATGCTGATGTCTGTATTTTATTATTTGCAATAGTGTATGGTAGATACTGGTCTGTTTTGATAGTGTGCATTGCTTTTACCACATCTATCTTTTTAAGTATTTTTGATTATCTGTTCCCTCTTCTATATTCTTCTAATAGTGATACTTCTTGTTTTAATTGCTTTATAGTTTTCTATATTTGATTCTTCCATGGTGGCATTTTGTTTCTTCCCTTCCTTTCCCTTTTTGATTTATGTTTTTATGGTAAGACTTGATCTGTTGTTAATTCAGCTGCACAGTAATATATCCTATTTATTTGTGTTATATCACAAGAATTTCTCTTAAAAGTATTAATTACTGTATTCATCTCTTCTATCAAACTACTAACATTTTGGGTCATATTTACTTTCTGTAATCTGTTTCTTCAATCGATCTTAAGATGTCTGTCCATCTCAATTAAATCAAGCAGCTCTTCCCTTAGATAATTTTCTTCTAGACTGAGAGTACCTTCTTTACTCTCCATTTCCCCTAAATATTCTACAGAAAGTTCCAGAACATCTTCATGTGGCATATCCTGTTCAGCTGCATCCTGATTCATCAGCTTCTCCTTCATATGGATCTTATTGGCCCATCATTCCGTAACATTGCTGGCATCAGAATTGCCAGGGTTTTCCTGTTCCTTCCCTTGCTGTGCAACTTCAGATTAACTTTTGTACTGGTCTCCTACATAAGGCCCCAGAACATCATTGTGTACCAATTCTTGAGATGCCTCAAATTCTACCTGTTTCTCCTTAATCTGGGAACTCATTGCTCAAACATACTATTCAATGTCTTCCTTACTAATCCTCTTTTCAACTTTCCCTGTCTGTTTTCTTATTTTTTGTATAGTGACATTTTCCATGTCTGGGTGCTTTTGCCTGTGTTTTTCTGCAAATATCTCTGATGCTGCTTTTTTGCATTGATTAGTTTTGCTTTCTCTTTTGCAGAAATTTTGTACCATACCAGATCTCTTTTTCTTTCCCATTTCTATACTTCTTCTTCAGATACCTCCCACTCCACATGTTGCTCATTAATCTGGAGTCATTGTCTCATCATACTGTGACAATGCCTGTGCTGGATTTTCTACATTCTGCTTCTTCTTCTTTCGGCTTTTCCCTGTTAGTGTTCGCCACAGCAGATCACCTGTCTGCTCATGATTGGCAGTGGTGTTTCACAGTGTTGAGTTGCCAGAAGACACACATATGCACACACTCATGCCTAGGTCCAGTTTAGTGTCCAATCCACAGATAATTAATGACTTCAGTTCCTGTTTGTTTAACTTACCTTATTAATCCTCTCTTGTACATTTCCTGCTACAATGGGGTGGGGCATCCTCCTCCTGAGCCTGGCCTAATCGAATTGAAGGAATGTTTCCATGCCTTCAGGATTCTACATTAACATTTTTTCTAGTCCTGGCACCAGTGCATTCACCAGAACTGGATAATTTTTATCCTGACACGTGTACACCCAGATGTCTATTTTATTTTAACATGCCTCTCTCAATGATATATGCTATATAAAAAATGCAGCCTGTAGATCTTTGTGAGATTTTGTGAAAATAGGGTCCACCACATGAATGTGCTCATCAAGACTTGAGGATGAATTCAGTTTCAGAAATGCTACTTTACTTTTCTTACTAATTTCGTCATCTCTCCATTTGGACTCCAGTTTTCCAGTGTGAATGTCCTGCTATTCCAAGAATGCTGCCACACATAAACTGTCCCTTTCCAACAAATACATTGTGTGCTTAGAAGTGGAGAGCAACTGGTCCAGAGTATAGTTCCGAAGTTTTAATGTAAGTACAAAGGATAAAAACACAATAAAATAACACAATAAAAACAAGATTTTGTTCCAATAAACATCATCAGATGATACATACAAATAACCCGCCCTTTTTATACCATCCATAAAAGTTCCCGGTGGTTCCCCGGACAACAACCCTTGGCCATCAGCCTAGTAATCGCCTATGACCCTATGAACCGAAGTGCATGCAAGCTAAACAGGTACCACAGTTATGAAAAATGCACCCGAAATGAGTGGAATCACACTTGGTCATGACTGAAGAATAGCTAGGAGAACATCATGCTGAACCATATGTCTATAGCACATGTAGCAGAATTCATTTGCAGTACACTATATGCACTATATACCAGTCTTACAGGCAGACATCTGTGGAAAAGAACAGAAGAGAACATTGTGGTTCACATACATATTTATTTATTTATTTATTTATAAATTTATTTATTTATTGACATTTGTTAACGGGGTTTGTCCAGCTTGGCTTGTGGCCCATTTTCAGTGGAGACCCAAGGAGAAAAGCTCTAGAAGTACATTTTTAAACAAGTACAATTTTAAACAATATTGATATAATAGCAATTATAGCAAAAAGATTCACATATGTTGGGTTACATGCATAAAGTTAAAGTTGCATTAAAAAAAGCTAAGTAACATAATTTTACATTGATATAGTTCAATAGGTCAACAATAAAAAATTTTTGTTTGTATAAAATTATGCAAATGCATAGTAGACACATTGGAGAGAGAGGTGTAATAATGTACTAAGTATGGTCCTTTTGAGGGTACATAAAGGGAAGGAAGACTAGGTGGGGTCATGGCAACGGCAGGTTCTGGAATTGAGAAAATAAGCTTTTAGCTCATTTTTAAAGTGTGAGGTGTGGGAGATTGAACGTAAGTCAAGGGGAAGTTTGTTCCAAGCATGGGCAAGGGAGTGTTTGTAGAGTAGTTTGCCTACTGATCTTTTTGGGTGGTAGATATCAAGTAATTGTTGATTAGAAGTACAGAGGGTCCAGAATGAGATGTAGATGGAGACTAAGGAAGATGGAGATGGACAGAAGGAGGGTTTATAAAGAATAGAGTGAAGCATATGAAATTGCTAAGATAGCAGAAATTGGGGAAGTTCAAGCCATTGAAAAGAGTTTAAAGAAATGCAGTGGTGTGAGTTGTATAGGGAGTTAGTAATGAATCTGGCTATTTTATGGTACGTCTGTTGGAGTTTGTTTAGAGTGGAGGCCTGAATATTGGTAAGAACTGGGGCGGTGTATAAGAGGGAGGGGAGGAGGAGTGCCTGGCCCAGGGTAAGTCTAGATTCAGGGGTTAGGAATTTTTTGTCCCGATATAGCAGACCTAGTTACTGGTTTGTTTTTTTTTATACATTGGAGTATGTGTAGGTAGAACTTTAGTTCGTCATCAATAATGATCCCTAGGAGTTTTGTGTGGGTGTCAGGTTGGATAATTGTATTGTTAGAAGTTGTAATAAAAAGGGAGGTTTTGCGATGAGAAAGAGAACGAGGAAGGAAAAGTAGGAGTTTGGTCTTTTTGGGATTTAGAATCAATAGTTTGTGAGAGAGTCATTGTGCAGTGGATAGTAGGGCCTGTTGGGTCAGGGAGTGTCGTTCAGGAATATTATTTGAGATGTATATAAGTGTGGAGTCATCGGCATACTGGATAAGGGAGGATTTTTTGCATGAGGTGTAAAGATCATTGGTGAAGATGTTAAACAAAAGGGGTCCCAAGATGGAGCCTTGGGGAACACCAGTGGAGATGGGAAGGAAAGGTGAGGAGGTTGAGAGCCATTTGATAGATTGTTGCCTGCCAGATAGGTAACTATTAAACCAGGCAAGTGCGGAGGGGGATAGGTGGAGATTTGCGAGTTTGGATAATAGTGGAGGATGAGAGACAGTATCGAAGGCTTTGGAGAGCAAGAGACAGGAAATGAGTTTATTGTTGTCTAGGGCCTCTGCAATGATATGAGTGAAGGAGAGGAGGGCAGCAGTGGTGTTGTGGTGAGGACAAAATCTATGTTGAGTAGGGGTAAATAAGTGGTGCGTGAGGAGGTGATTGAGAAGCTGCAAGTGAATACATTTTTCTAATATCTTGGAGAGGGGGGACAGAATGGCAATGGGTCAGTAGTTTGAGGGGTCAGTGGAGTTTCCACCTTTATGAAGAGGAATAGTAAAGAAAGATTTCCAAAGGGTGGGGACAATTGATTCCAGAATAGATCGATTAATTAGTATAGATGTAGGATAGGCAATTGAGTCAGCAGCAAGTTTGAGGAATGTAGGAGATAGATTGTCAGTGGAAGGAGAGCAAGGTTTTAGCTTGAGTAGTAAAGATTTGATGCAAGTAATGGGAACTGGCTCAAAAGAAAACAAAGTTGTGTTAGTGGGACTTGGAGGGGTGCGTGTTGAAGTAGAGTTTGGCTTAGAGGTTACCAGATTTTGGATGGAAGAGAAAAAGTGTTTATTCAGGAGGGTAGCTGTTTCATGAGAGGAAGAGTTAGAGTATGGGGTGGGATTAGAGGGCTTTCCAGGAGGATGTTGTTGAGAGTTGACCAAAATTTTCGAAAATTGGATATGTTGTTAAGCTGAGCAGAGCTATAGTATAACTTTTTATCATTAGTTGTATGTTTTTTTGCACGGTTCCTCAGTTGCCTGTATTTTTGAAGAAGAGGTGGTTGTTTAGTTTTAGTCCAGGTTTTCCAAATACTATATCTTTGTTTCATAAGGGACCTAGTCTCCTTGGAGAGCCAGGGAGCATGATTTGATTTTACTTTGATCTTCCTAGAGGGAGCTAAGGAGTTTAGAGTACTCATGAAGATACTATTGAAAGTGCATCGTTTAGGGGGAGGTGTTTTAGGATGGACCAGTCTATGTTGTGGAAAATGGAATTAAATTGGGATGATAAGGTGGGGTTCAGGAATATGGGAGTAGTGTCTTAAGATGGTGGTAGGGAGATGATCACTGAGGGAGTCAGGTAAGTTGGTGGGATTGTGGTATTGGTGGGGGGGGGGATTGGTAAGGATCTAGTCTATGATGGAGCTGGGGTGGAATTTTTATGGAAGCGAGTGAGAGATGTTATAAGTTGGTGGAAGCCATGTAGGTGGACACTGAGTTGGGGGGAGTCAGTTGTGAGTTTGGACCAATCAATGTTGACATCACCAAGGATAAGTGTCTCATATGGTATGTTGTAGGAGAACCAGGATAGGATGTTTTCAAGAATGGGAAGATTGTTACCAAAAGGAAGGTAGATATAGGCAATTGCAAGTTTTTTGTGAGGATTCACTGAAGTTTGACAGTTGACACACAGGCTTAAGGTCGTGAGCTGTAGTTCCTGTGGTACTGGTTTGATCTTAGCTCCCAGGTCGCAAGTCACTTAACCAGACATTGCTCCCAGGTCATCTCTGAAAAGGCAATAACAACAAATGAGAAGCCAAAACTGGTAAGATACCAGTAAAATTCACAAAACAACAAGGATTTCAAACTGATAAAAATTAATTTATTCTATCTTAGCACCTCGGCCACTGAAAAGTCACTGTGTCCCTGAAAAGGGACTGTGTATCTAGTAAGCCTACCTGGTTAACAAACAGATATTATAATTAAGTCTGTATTGCCCTTGTGCACATTCACTGCAATAATTACATATTACAAAAAAAGACTTATTTTTGTATTTATTTATTTTACATTTTAATTTGTTTATATGGTAATAATGATCATATTAGAAAGGTTATGAAGGTACATAATTAAATACCAGTGGTTTCATGTCCACTGAAATACTTAATACAATGTTTGATCAATACTGACACAAGTTTCATTGTGTTTCTTATAAAAAAAATTATATATATATATATATATATATATATATATATATATATATATATATATATATATATATATATATATATATATAAAATGAATATATATATATATATATATATATATATATATATATATATATAAAACACAATATATATGCCTGTGTGTGTACATGTGTGCATACACACACACATACACACACAAACACACAGACACACACACACACACACACACACACACACACACACACACACACACACACACCACACACACACACATGAGTATGGTTTGCCTGCCGTTTTGTGGATATATCTGGAGAGTCAGGTAAGTGCTGTTTTTTAAGGGTTTTGGGTGTGTTGAGAAGTTTTAGGCGTAGGTTACGGTAGGTAGGTAAGAATGTGAGTGTGTAAGTATTGAGAGTGGTGGTGTTTGTACATATGTGATGTGTGTTTGTGCAAGGGGAATATAGAGCATGTAGTGGTGGGTTTAGTGTTTTTGTCTTTTTAGTGCGAACTCTGAGTTAGTATATATAAGTAGCAGGGGTGTGGAGGGTGCAGACCCCCACATGGGGGGGTGCAGGGGGACTTGTTATATGTAGAGTAGGTGTGTGCATTTGTGTTATTGTGTTTGTGTGTGTTTTGTTGGTTTGTTGTAGTCTGGGGAGAAAGGTGTATGTATGTTTGTGTGGTGGAGGGTGTATTTAAAAGTTGTGATTTTGAATTTCGCTGTTTTGGGGTTTCAATATTGTGAATGTTTGGCTTTATAGTCTCAGGATACTGAAAATTGAGATTTCATAATTCAAGATTATAAAGTGAATTCATATACATATATACATATATATATATGCATATAGCAAAAACACGAAGTATAAGGCTCAAACTAAAGCGCGGTGTTGTAGGAAAAACAGATAATATGCAGGACCAACAAAGCCAACACAGCCTGTCCTCTTGATGTTGATTCACTATTTTCATTATTTCATATGGATCTGAAGAAGAACTGCTACAAAGTCCAAAAGTGCTTATCCCATTTCATTCTGCTCCAATTTTAATATATATTTTATTAAAGTGCGTTCTTATCATTCACGAAACTTCAAGGAGTTTTATATTGTTGTTATGCTTCTACGGAAGTAACCTGACTGTGTTGGCTGCGTTGGTCCTGCATATATATATATATATATATATATATATATATATATATATATATATATATACACACACACACACATACACACAAACAAAGTACAAGGTCATATTTTTCAAAATGTTTTCTATATTTTTATGTCCCCTCCAGCAGCTTACCTGAAAGACTACATGATTTCAAACACTGGTCATTGCCTAATTCGTGCTTACAGGATTGCATCCATTAGCCATTGCCTAATTGGTGCTTGCAGAACTTCATCAACTGGCCATTGCCTGTTTGTTGCCTGCAGAATTTCATTCATTGACCATTGCCTAATTGGTGCTTTCAAGGGGCAGTTGTTTAATGGTGTACCCCTAGACTGTCTAACTGCAGACTCTGATTTTTTAATTATGCTCTGTCATCCAGTTGCCCAACCCTAGGCCATGATGAACAGTAATGTCAATCCAGGAACCATGTGTGCGTGTGTGTGTGTGTGTGTGTGTGTGTGTGTGTGTGTGTGTGTGTGTGTGTGTGTGTGTGTGTGTGTGTGTGTGTGTGTGTGTGTGTGTGTGTGTGTGTGTGTGTGTGTGTGTGTGTGTGTGTGTGTGTGTGTGTGTGTGTGTGTGTGTGTGTGTGTGTGTGTGTGTGTGTGTGTGTGTGTGTGTGTGTGTGTGTGTCTACTTCCATGTGCATGTGCCTCTGACGTTGTCTAAAGGTATACTGCAATGTTTACTGACAGCAGGCAACACAGCCCTCATTGGAATTTTACCAGACACATCAAAACCTCTTATAGACTGCCTCCTATGACCAGTGACTACTGTAACACTTCCCCATCCCATTCGTTTTCTCAACCAGCCCTCCAACGGTGGTGATGCTAATCAAACCTGGGTCCCTGGTATCACAAATGGAAACTCTTCCACTGTGTTATCAGGTCAGACCTAACCAAAGTGATCTTAATGAAAACTCTGAGAATGTTTGCCCCAATTGTTTTGCATCCAGGGGCAAGAGTTATAGCCAAGTTCACATGCCATTAGCTGCCCAGAGTCTGGACTAAAGAAAAAACTGTTACAGAGTAGATGTCAAACAGTTTAAAAAATTAGAATTAGTAGAAATTAATTTCAAAATTTGCCAGCAGAGTTCATGGCCAGGTATCCTGACCACTTACAAGATGTGCAGAACTAGGACTGGTGTATCCTGTATAACAAAACTATGTATGGCCATTACTTGAAGTTGAACTGGAGCATGAAACACATAACAAGCGTATTGGTTATAGGGCAAAAAACATTTATGAATACAAACCAAACATTAAAACGTCATATTTTATAAAAATACTACTCAGAAAATGTAGGCAACAAACAGAAAACTAGATTGTACATTGAAAACTATTTACAGTCTTTATATAAGTGCTGCTGCATTATAATATTATGGCTTATCCACCATTACAAATTCATGTTACCATGACAACATCAACTGTTGACCTTCAGAAGTAGCAGCATTCTGTCTCACTCTGGCTATTGACAGTTTCTCTACCAGTCTACATGTTTCAATAGACAGATGCAATCTGAAACTTTTGGTTCTGCATTGCTTTCTGCCCCTACCCTATCCTGCGCCACAGTCATGTAGTTAATAAGATGATTTTATTTAAACCACCAGCTACAGAATATTTTCATTTTCTTAGTTGTATACAGTACAAAACAAAATGTTATACATACACACACACTCACACACACACACACACACACACACACACACACACACACACACACACACACAATGAAACATGACAGTAAAACAAAAAGATGTGAAACAGCTAGACTCAGATAACATTATAGACTAGAAGTAAAATGAATCTAAACATTACTGCATGGGGTAGATGCATTACTATAAACTAATGCTTAGGCACCACAATGCTTTAGAAGTATCAAAAAAATCCTCCAACATAGTAACTAGACAGCAATATACTATATTTCTGAATGCTTTTACTGTAACTGCAACTGATGCTCCACCTTGTTTTTAAATTACTTAGCCTAACAAATATTTCTATTCATGCACCAACCAATCAATAATGCAGATTGTTATATGACTCTTCTCTTGCATTTTGACATACAAAACTAGCAATAGCTTTTTAATTCTTCTGGAGGATTTTCCTTGCACCTCATACTCCATGAGAAGTAGTACTTTATTAGCATTTGCTAAAAATTGTCTCCCTTCTAACTTCATAATGCTATGAGTACATTCACAGTAAAGCATGGAGACCAGATCTGCATTTCGGTGCGTGTCTTATACAGAGCACCCAGTGCTTAATGATCTAGTTAAAGTTGAGTATACACTTAACTCCCCTTGTTTTACATTCTGACCTCTGTAAAAGAGAGTTAAGCATTTATTTATTTTATTTGCTATTTTTTACAGGGAAAGTCTGACTGGGCATAAACCCCCTTTTCAGCAGTGTACCAGGGAGAAAAGCTTTGCAGAAACTGGTTGTCAACATGAAGTAATACTTGTGACTTAAAAGCAGAAGTACATAAGAGCATAACAGAGAAGCAATATAGATAATAAGATAGGGGTAATGACGCCAACATAAACAATGCACTAAACCTTTCTGGTTGCATAAAAAAGATAAAGATACATGCATAAGAAGAGGTCATAACATCTGAGTTGTAACTGGCATTATTGTCTCTGAATCAGAATCCTTAAACATCAGTTATTTGCCCTATTTTTGAATGACTGATGTAGTGTTTTCTCACACTATCTTAGAGCATAACCATATCACTTACTAGTGCTTATTAAGCAAGAGCAATCATTTTTTCAATGCTCGTTTACACAATTCCATTAAAATGCAGCCTTCATCATTCATAGATATAGTCTTGCTGGGAAACATCTCAGGGTCTTAAGATAGCGAATCCATGACCCCATTGAACTTGGAACAACAATTTTAGTGTGCTGTTAGGTCTTAAGATAGTGAATCCATGACCCCATTGAACTTGGAACAACAATTTTAGTGTGCTGTTAGGTGTGTCTTCTTCTAATGATACTGTACTGCTCATAATTATAGGTTCATAGGTTCATACTAGGCTATCTGCCCTAGGGTATTTATAAGCCTAGCCAGAATGTGTTTGGCTTTTGCCACCCATTTTAAATTTATTTTGCTATGCCCTTTTTCGAGGTTAGTATACTGTGCCTCTGTCTAACAATGACACAGAAGTGATACCCGGGGTAAACCTACGATCTCCCATCCACTCATCAAGATTCCTCTTGAAGAGAGTCAATGAGGGACTCTGCCTAACCTGGACTGGGATTTTATTCCAGAGTGAAGGGAGCCTCTGGGTTATGAATCTGTCCCTCCAGCATGTCCTATTTATTTCAGTGCTGAGGTTCAAGTCTCTCGAGCGCGTAGCTTGATGGGATTTGGATTTTCTGAGGTGCAGCATATCCATTAATTCCGGGTTGGACATGGCTTTATACGTCAGGCACAGATCGCCTCTGAACAGGCGGTGTGCCACTGGACTATTATGCACTCTTGACTTCAATCATCCATCTCTGACTTGACAAAGGTCTAGTCTGTTACCTTTCTTGGAAAGTGAATCTGATTTTTTTTTCATCAGATCTAGAAGCTGGCCATAGGTAATTAACTTAGTCGTTCTCCTTCCTTTGAAAATGTTTTTTGTCATCCATCTTTCTATACCTAATCTGATCATGCCTTCATCTTGGTAATTAGGATATGGGACTGCTGCAACAGGCTTGGTAGTGGTGGCCATCATTTCTGTGGTATCACCTTATATAATCATTACTGTCACATCCACTCTTTGACTTTTCCTGACTGGTTTCTGTGTCTTTTGATAAACATCACATTGTATGCTAACAGGGTACTTCTGTGTTTGGATGCTTTTATAGCTTTGTCATCTTTCCTTTTACCATTTGGGTTTCCAGGACCATGCTTTCTGAGTTATCAGCTGCTTCTCTTTGATGAGGTGACACTGTGTTTTGCATAGCTGCCTCTGCATATCTGGTTTCACACAGTCCCCAATGGATCTCAGTTTTCTATGCTAAGTTAACAGGGGATGGTGGCTAATACGGCAGTGATTATCAGGGAATTACACTTTTAGAAGTATGCAGTACTAGTAATTGTAGTCAGGAAAATGAACCTTGAGAGGTTATAATTAATATTACATGCCTCCAGAAGAATACATTCTTGGTAAACATTGTTATATTATACTATATTATGTATAATCCATAACATTTTGATTTTTTTCCTCTTTTTATATTTTAAGCTTTTAATTTCATTTTCCATTTTCTTTTGCTTTGCTTCTTTTCATTGGTGGCTTTTTCACAGAATGTGGGATAGGATCGGGTTTTGTTACCAGGTTACAGTGAGTTTCCACTATAACTGGTTCATTGATCTTGGAGTATTTGTCTTAAGTTAGGCAGTTTTAAGATTTTTTTTCATTTCCTTCTTTCTTTTTTGTTACTGCTTTCATTTTTATCTAGTGATAGTAGCATACACTGTGTTAGAACATGTTCTGATGTTTTCATCACCAAAGCAGTATAAAAGATTCTGTGACATAGCCAATGCAGCATAAATAGTGTATAATCCAGTATGTTTTGTTGCATTAAAAGTCCTGTTCATGCAGTGTATTATCGTTAACATGCTATGAGTTGCAACAATAATATAATTCATGAAAATGGTTTATATTATTGTTATAGTGCTATGAGTTATAGCTGTTAGCCCACTAGTGCAATAATTAGGAACAAGGCCTAAAATAATTGGGACAAGGACCAAAATCAAGGACATATTTTGTGTTGCTCTTATAAACTTTGAAACTGTCAGGATAACAGGTTTTGCATTAGCACTCTTTTTTTTTTGAAAAAATAAAGCAAACCTCAAATGTCTTTGATTATTTATTGTACTTAAATATTCAATGATTTCCCAGAAGAAAAAAAAAAAACAATTTTTAAGAGGAACAGATGAAAAATATGAGGGAAAATTAGAGGCATTCTGCAAAATCGGGGAACGTTGAGAGGTATGTTATGAAGAATGAAGACACTCCATAGAAACATATGTTACTAGTTTATTAGTCCAGCATATAATCTCTGTGATACTTTCAGAGATGTTCATGCCAGAGAAACTGTACCATGCAGATGATGCATGTGTGCCTATAGGCAGCACATACACTAGGTATATACTTTTTCATAATTGGGCAAGGATGGATGAAAACAGGGCCAGTTCATCTACAGCAGATTCTAAAGAAGTCACAGACTGCGAGGCTTTAATCCTGGATTCTCACATTCTTAATTTGTGCCTTCGACCATTGAGTTTGTGGTGACCCTTCAAGTGGTGCTGGTTTCTTATCTTCTTCCACTCCTGTGCTGATTCCATCTGCTGAAGATGTGCATTCAGGAAAACATCAAGCTTCAGCTAAAATGTACTACAAGTACCCCTATTAAAGGTCAGGTACCTGCTGCAATTCTTGATATTACTCAAGATATCAGAGCAAAATAAACAATGCTGGCAATAGCCCTCTATTTAATGACGACTCTCACAGTTTACTTGGTGGCTTAATTCTAGAGATTTTTTTCTGCACTGAATGTGGCACTTGCCTGTAACAGCTTCAACAGATTCAAACAGCATGAGTGATAAGAAAGAATGGGTTGTACAGTCAAAGATTATGTCTTCCAACTCGGGTACAAAGAAGCTAACATGGAAAGAAGGAGAAATGTCTATGATGGATGTTGGTAATGAGATATTTTTGTTACCAGATACTTCAAGAAGAGACAGTTCAGTAGAAAGGCCAATTCTATATGTGACCTGGAAGTAATGTGTTGCTTCTTTTCATCCCATCTTCCACTGTATTAATTAAGCCTTGCTATGCCTTTCCTAATTAGAGGTTTAACTCACCCCCTTTCCCAATCTGAGTTGGCTGACATTTCCTCTGGCCTTTTCCTATTTTGTTAAACACAACTTCTTTCACTGAGCAGCATCTGATGAGTGCTTTTAAAGATATAAATCCATTTCAAAGAAAAAGGTCACTCAAAGGAAGACAAAAATAACAGCAACATATATTTGATGTTAATGATTTCTTGTCACGAGTGTAAAAGTCATTCTTTCAAATTTTACATGTGATTTCAAATAGAAATTCAAAGAACAATATTCTGTGAGAAGCAAATTCTCTACAATCTCCTGTGCCCATGCAGGAGATATATCCTTTCCTTTAGTCATATAATCAGTTGTAATGTCACTGCACTCCAGTGGAAAAGGGAATTTCTGCTGTTGTAACCTTCTTCAATCAATGTGTATTTTTACACTCACTGAACTGCAGAAGCATCCATTGCATTCTGTGTGCATTATAATACAAACACCCAAAGTCCAAGATAAATCTCAAACCCTTTTTCTCTGAGTTAAAATCAACCACTTTTCAAAGTACCATATGCAGAATGGCTAAGAAATTTAGCCTGTGATCTCATTGGTAAATACAGCCACTCACACTATGCAAGTATTTTGTTTTGGATTTGCGATGTAATTTATATTATTAAAATTCTATTGCAGTTAGTTTTTCTGCTGTAAAATACCTTTCTGTTTTGGCATTCTATTCTATGTGTCTTTTTTTATTCTTTTTCTTTCACCATTCCTGCTGACCATCAAACCCCAACTGTGATTGCATCCCTTCTTTCCCCATTAGTAATGTAACAGCCAGTCACAGCATGGTTGCCCTCCAGACAACCAAGAGGGACGTTTCCCTTTTCTGGACCTAACATCTCCTCCTGGTGGTGAATCAGCATATTTGCACATGCAAAGATTCACAGAGCCTTCCCTTGCAAGTGTGCACATTTCAGCACTATTCCAAGAAAGATACCATGTGGATATGACCTGGTAGAGTCAATACCTTATCTGTAGCTCGAAGTGTATATTCATTTAATTATTTATTTCTTTAATTCTCTTTGTTTACTGGGAAAGTCCAACTGGGTAATATCCATTTTCATTAGAAACCTGAGGAGAAAAGCTCCATTTATATACATTGCATTATACAAAGTTCCAGTCAAACAAAGAGTAACTGCAGTTCTATTTACATTTATTCACAAACAGTAGTTACAATTCTATTTACATTTATACACAAACAGTAGTTACATTTATACATATACATTCTAAGGTTTTACAGAGGTAGAAGTTACTAAACAGAAAGCACATGTGCAACTTAGTGGATTGTACAGGTAGCAGTTATGTATAAAAATTATTTTGTCATTTCAATAAGAGGTGGAGAATATTATGTTTAAGGAGAGTATTTGGAGAGTATCGTACAGTGAACACAAAGTTTTGACCTTGCTATGAACATGTACAGGACCACGATTGGTTAAGATGGTGTTTAAGCAGTGGTTTAAAACTACTAAGTTTGTTGGAGAGTTTTATTTGAGGGGGATACTATTCCAGAATTAAGTAAAATAGTGGTAGTAGAGCATGTCTCCTGCAACATTATGTGACTTATATGTAAGTAGTAAGAGTTTGTTACTAGAATGGAGGTCCCATGCTGGGTAGTAATAAGTTTTGTAGTGATGGCCATTTTTATGGATGATGAATGAGTTTGTGTGCTGTAGTTAGTTGTGAATGTGTTTGACATTTGTGCAATTCAAGCCAGTTTAATTGCTTTAAGCTATGCCAATGGTGGGTCCCATGAAGGAGACCAGTGGCAAATGTATCTGTTTTATTGTAGCAGGAGGCAAGTTTTTTTCTTTGAGTATTGTTTATGTTTGTTAGGATAAGAGCAGCTTATAAGAGAGTCAGCAGTAAGAAGGTGATGGCTAGAGTTTTTCTTGCAGTATATGTAAGGAATCCATTGATCCTATAAAGGAAGCTTAGTTTCTGGTGTGTAGATTTAATGGTGTGTAGTATATGGTGGTCATATTTGAGATTGTTATGTATTATAATGCTTAGAGGTTTACTGTGAGTTACAATTTCAATGACAGTATTCTTTGCTGACTTTATGGTAAAAGATTGCTTTTAATTTTGGTGACTTTTTGAGGTGAAAAGCATTAGCTTAGTTTTCTTGGGTTGAGTAGGTTTGATTCTTTGAACCAGGTTTCTACAGAGGAGAAAGATTTTTGGGTAATGTCTTGAAGCTTATTTATTATTTATAGCAGCACAAATTAATGTTGAGTCATCTACATAGTGAACTAGACTAGCAGGGTGAGTGGAGGTGTGGAGGTCTTTAATAAATATCTGCACCTCTATCTCTAGTAAGTGCCATCATTACAGCAAATTGAACCCCCTCCCTTCCTCGGGAAGGACAGGCTGGAGTAAGCCATTCATGCCCACCCTCTTTTACTTGTTCCCCTAAAATGCAAGAGACTAATGGGATCTAGTCAAGGCCTCAGTGCCAAAGAGGTGGTTACTGCTTTCTTCAGCTTTGGTTTATACGATTTGCTGTCATGTTTTACGGTATCCTTCTGTCAGAAAACTATAATTTTCTACTCAAACTTTACTGTCATTTCTTTTCAGACCCAAAGTATACTTTTTTATTTCATTTTCACTCAGGGGTATGACAGTTTTATCCTTTGTTCTTTTCTACCTCTCTTCATATTCCTAATAAATAGATGTGTGCTAATTTTACATGATCCTTTACAAACACATCCAGGCAATTCAGAAAGTCAAAACAAGTGCAGCAGCTATTCTAAATATAAACACAGAATACTTCACTTGTCACACAGATGATGAAGCCCTGACTGAGACCTGGATGGCTTGGGTTCAACTAGTGGAATAGACATTGGAGGGATCAAGCCAGGAGGATGGGGGTGAGTGGATAATGTCAGCTTGCTTATCATGAGTGGAAGAAATCAGCTGTGGCTTGCAGCTTGGATGATGTCAAAAGAGAGCACTGTGTTGCAGTCATGAGGTATGAGTCTAATGAGCAAACACTGCTAACAGCATTCTGTGTATTCTGGGGAGTCATGTATGGATATGGACATGCTTACCCAAACACACAGCAATTCTGGAGCTCAAGGGAGCTGTCATAGGGGTAGACCTCCAGTGGTTAGGAAAGAAAATTGCAAGATCATGCAGACTAACACTGTTTGCTACTTCCTGACGTTTGACTCTCTAAGGACTAATTGGACTAATAAGGCCCTTTGGTAAAGGCATGAATTAGCTGTAGGCCTCTCATCCTAATCAGGGTTGCCTGGCACTTACCACGAGTGAGTAAAGAACGGTTCAGTAGGGCACAAGAAGGAAAGCCATTGAACAAACGCCTATGGATGTAAGTAAAAATAGAAAAGTGCACAACATAATAACAGACTGTGTGGTTTGACATTTCAGTGCACTGAACAAATGTGGTACAATCTTCACTGCAGAAACTTTAAAAAGTGCAGTAGCATGTTGCCTTCAGGTTTAGGGAATTCTTGAAATCTTACCCGATAATGTGCTTATCTTACATATACATTAGTGTGGGAGAAGGTTGTATTCCAAAGGGGTGGCAAAGTGGAGCAGCGGATAGCATTGTCACCTCACAGCAAGAGGTTTCCCTGCTGGATTCTCTGCTGGGGTGCCTTCTGTGTGGAGTATGCATGTCTTTCCTGAGTTTGTCTGGATTTTTCCTGTGTGCTGTGGTTTATTCCCACATTCCAAAGACATGCAGTAGGTGGATTGAGCACCCCAAATTGGCCATAAGTGTGTGTGTGTGTGTGTGTGTGTGTGTGTGTGTGTGTGTGTGTGTGTGTGTGTGTGTGTGTGGTGTGGAAAACTATAGTGGTAGGGCTAAACACCCAACAATGTAAACCTTGGCTCTAAATGAATGTCTCTGTTGAAATGACACCAACCCCACATGCAAAAATGGGAAAAAGGGTTTGTGGGTGGATTGATAATGGATGACAGGTTTTATCTCAAAGAAGTATCACCCCATAGATTTCATGCAGATTGGAACATGGTGTCAGTCATGGGCAGGTGGTAATAAACAGAGTCCTTAACCAGATCTGTGTATGACTTGTCAAATTCAGCATCTTAATGTGTTTCTGCTGCCCTTACAAGTTGGTAAACCAAAAAGCAGGGCACATTATGAAGATACACTATTGAACTACTATAATTTTAATTTCAGATAATTAAAGGTTTCCTATATCTACTAACTCTGTAGTTCTATTTTGTATTCTGCCAGGCATTGTTTAAATAAATTATAGTAAGACTTTTATGTAATTAATGTAAACTGTAAACTTTACCAACAAAGGTGACACAATTATCTGAATTAGCAAAGACTGTTTTTTGTAAACAAAGCAGTATAATCATATGAAAAAAGAGTGCACCGATCTTTGTTGATTTGTGGAACAGTAGTAAAAATGCATGGTAAAGAAATCAGACAGCATCCAATCCAGCAGAATGTGCCAAAATAGCAAACTGTAGCACATCTGTAGTGTAGCTTCAGATGCTATTTTGCAGGCATATAGCTTGTATGTTTTTTGCAGTCTTGTGGGTAAAAAATTTATTGTTTTACACTTGCAAAATGTTCAGTAAATGGAACCAGGACCAGCCGTTGGTCTACTGGTGGCCTAGGCAAAAGGGCTCCACAGCACCCCCCCCCCCCCGTACCACCTGGTGCCCCATCCTGGTCTACTTATACCATCCAGATTACTGGAAAAGTGCCCCTGCTACAGTGGCTCCCTAGGCGGGTGCCTAGTTGGACTATGCCTAAGGCCAGCCATGAATGGAACATTTTGGCTCAGTATTTTATAATATGGATTTTTCATATTAACAAGTCATATATTACAATGGATGTGTGATAAATTGTGTGGAACAGGAAGTTTTAGAAAGCCAGATAAGGAACTGCTGTTAAATGTTTTTTTTTTTTGTTTTTTTGTTTTTTTTTTTGCAAAGAACCACCCTATCATTTGTGATCGCATCTGTCTGTCTCTCATGGTGTTTATTTGTGAGATGGGACCAGCAAGGGTAGTGTTTGCTACTGCACTTATGGGGTGATAATTCTTTGCAATATAACATAGGAGAAATACTAATAAGGAAATTAGAAATCAGCTGACATGAAGCTTCATATTCTCCTTAGACAGCAGTGAAACTTTCAGCCCTGTCATGTCCAGTACTCTTGGAATTATATTATTCATGAAGGTCATTATTAGTTGCCTGCATTTATCTAGCAGGCTACTCAATAATAAATCAGGAATAATGTCTTCTTCCTTTGTTTGAGAGAATTCATGCAAAGCTGCTGTGTCTGTACTGCCATAGCTTTGAATAGATGCAAACTGAACTAAAAGCATAGTAGATGATTTCCAGGAGTCTCAGAAATAAATGTTATGATTTATTTTCCTTATTAGCACACTTAACATTTGATAGTTTGCTGCCTGATATACTTCAAAATTATACATCAGCAATATTTTAATTATTGTGTAGAAAAGAAACTTAATTTTGCTGGCTCTGCTGTTAAAAATACTTGCAAGAATAAAACATTTTATTTCATTTACATACAAAGTAGATTCAGGGTGCCACTTTTTAATGCTTGAACAGATGCTGTAAATGCAGTTATCTCTGATTACCTCTGCAAAAGATCTTGAAGTATATTGAAAAACAACTTTATGATTTACTCTGTTTACTAGTGATTATGTCTAATAGCAGAATCAAGCAAAGGTTAATTGTCATTCTTTGAGATAATTGCACATTGTCTTCTGTTTTCTAACTTTATTTTTGTCTTTCTTTTTTCATATAATGGGCATTAATTAGGCCTTGGACTCTGCTTTACAATTAGTTAAACTAACATCTGAGTTTATGGACATGAAATAAAGAAAAAACAGTATTTTCAGAAACATACTGTACAAATATTTGCAAGACTTGTTATATGATGTTTGAATAAAGGATCGGGAATAGCAAAATAACACTTTAGAACACTTAGATTCTGGAGAGCAGAGCAACCTAGCATGGGAAAATGATGACACTTGGATACTGTATCTAAACTTTTCATGTCGTACTTCATCTGCATAGAAACTGCTTTTTTGTGGAAAATTTTAAAATATAGCTGCAGTCTGAATTTCCCACTTTGTTGTTAATTTATGTATGAGTTAATCCCATTGACACATTCTCACTGATGTTGTCAAGTTATTGCACCAAACAAGGAGAAGGCTGTACTACATGTCACAGTGTGTGTGTCATTAACTTTAAATGTCTGAGTTTGTATTAGACTCTGTACTAATAATATCAAATAAAGGGTCTGCTGTGTGGAAAAAAGATATATGCCATACATTACACATTATAAGGTGGTAGTGTTACATAAACTTGTTAGAGCAGAAAAGCGTATTTGGAAAATTCAACAATCACACACTAGCTTGTCAATGTTATGCTATCAGTGTCTCACCATTTGAAGTGTCTGTAGCTGGAAGCTTCTTTTAAATCAATTAAGTAATTTGTATAAGTATTTATTTCACCTTTTAAATTATGATAATTTTAAAACACAATATAAGATAAGGACTAATGTTCTATTATGGAATGCTGTAGTCAACAATAAACAAGGTACTGATTTATCTAAATACAATGCTTATGCTTTAGTCTTGCTAAACAATAATTGTATTTTCTTAACAAACTAACCTGTATAAAAGTATAATAACCTTCTGAAGGCATAAGAAAAAGAGGACTGCCTGTTTTTAAAGATCTTTACAATGTAGTGACAAAACTATCTGATCAGCTCATGATATGGTGGTGCTACTTCCTCTAAATGCTGGCATCTGAGGATTAGCTCTGGACTGTGCTTACTGTCTGGAAAGAACTTGTATGCTTACCTCATGTTTGTATGTATTTTCTGAAGGAACTCCTGTTTTTACTTCCCAGTGGTAATCTGCTTATGTTGCTTGGCTGCTTTATTAGTTGCACTGCACATGCTTTCGTCATGTGTCTATCCTGTTAAGGATCATTTCTCTTCGTGGAAATAACCAAGTTAGAGTGTGTGTGTGTGTGTGTGTGTGTGTGTGTATATATATATATATATATATATATATATATATATATATATATATATGTGTGTGTGTGTGTGTGTGTATGTGTGTGTGTGTGTGAGTATGCGTGCACGCACATGTGAATGTGTGTGTGTCCTGCTAAGTAAAGAGGGGAGGTATGAAAGACAAAAATTGCAAGAAGTCCAAAATGTAATGCTAGCTTTGCAACAAAATAGTTGACTTGGTAAACAGATAACTAGTGCAATATTACTCAGAATGATACTTGAGTAATGCCAGGTAGAAACAATCAGGGAACATCTCAAGTATAAGATGTGGTATCTTTATGTACATGGGCATACATTTACTTACTTACAAAACTGGAAATTAACTGAGTAGGACTTTAAGCTTCCAGTTCAATTACTTTTTGCTCTAAAAGACACAGCCAAAGCTACTATGGTTTTAAATTTACTTGCTTTGTAAATAGTTGTATTTACAATTTAATATATAGAAGGTTACTTTTGTCTCTTATAATATGTGAGATGGCATAAGTCCATGTAAGCATCAATTTGGGGTAATGGTTAAGCATTGCTGACTAGAAGTTAAGTTCCTATCATTCTAGACCATACATCATTTAATAGCAGCTTTAGAACACAACCAAACTATAAGCTGCCAGGAGTCAATATTATAGATCAGGTATTTCAACACTACGTAATTTATCTATGGTGGTTAATAGCCTGGGAGTATAAATGTATCATTGCATATATTTTTAACCTCAAATCATCAACTAGGAGATTTAGTGGCATTGAATCAGAAATCCATTTTGATCAAAAATTTCTTAAGCACATCCTGATCTTTCTTCCCAATCTCAAAAAAACATCCCTAGGTATTTGCCTCCTTTTGATTAAGTATCCTTTAACTTAATTAAGTCTCCTGTAGCTTAATCAACTTTACCTTACAAAATGCATTGAACTAATGTTGGCAGTTAATTAGATGTTTGTTGGTGAAGGTAGAAATATGGGCTTTTAGAACCCACACAAATGACATCTGGAGACTTTTCAGTTTTCATTTACAAGACTAAAGTAATAGATGTTTATTAAGGGTATGATTGTTTTCCCTGAAATTTTCCAGTTATTTCACAAATTTTCAAACATCATCTGATGAAGGAGAAGTCATTCAAGGGTAGAATGAGATGAAACCCAAATGAACAAAAGTGGAAAACCTCACTGTTTTTAGTGGCATGTGAGTCAGTTATGATGCATTAATAGATGAGCACTTGTCACACAAATCAAGTGTGTTCTTTTCCTCAGCTTTGATGAAAATACCTTTCAACTGTCAATGATTTTCAAGGACATCCCTGATTTTGACTCAAATTTTACCTTTGTTCCTGTTAATTCCTCCTAAACCTAGTGACTTAAAAGGTGGGGAATTATACTTAATAAATAATGTAAATAATTAAAAGTTATAGACTTCTTTTGCATCAGAAAATTTACATTAATTCACATTCTGTCCTGTCAATATCGTTAGTTAATAATACTAATATTTTGAAAATGTCTAAAATTGTCCCTGATTATTTCTGGATTTGTCCCTGATTCTGATTAAATTTGTCCCTGATTGTGACCCTAGAGTAGGGAGATTAATGTCCCCTGGGGTGCGGAGGAGTATCAGCCATGTTAGTGATGTAGAAGTCACTGGCCCTGCTAATAAAAGAATTTTGGTTACTATCATTACCATCTGCCATTCCCATGAGGTGTTATGAGACAAAGGCAAACCGCGGCTGCTGATTTCACAGTTATGTAAGTTACTTTGTTTGCATTTGTAACTCTAGCTAATAAATTACTGCAACTGACCTAATGAGGTGCTACTCACCATTCCAAAAATAATGCCTTGAAGAATTTAATTACATTTTCTAGAGAAAGTCTTATTAAATGGCAGTTATCAAACAGACCACTGTCTGCAGCATTCAAGACTACCCATCTGAAAGGGTTATTCGAGGTTAGGACTACAAGTTTAGTCTGTTTCCAGTCTGATATATAGTTTGGGGTTATCCATTTAAGAATAATTCTAAATTCAGTTGTTGTGCAGAATGCACATATATCAAGGAAACAAATACTTCATTCAGACTTAATACTTAATGTTGTATTTGTAGACAGTCTAATTCAATTTTTCATACAGCAATGAATTTCTGAAGGTGACTTAGGAATGTTTATAACAAAATAGTTTAAAAAGGATATAGAACTGGAGGCACTGAACAATTTGTATAATTTATATTCACTGCATGATACCTATAGGGACAGAATCCCTTTTTATTTTATAATTAGGTAGGTATTAAGTAATTAAGAAATTATCTGTTATACCTTAAATCTTACCAAAGCTTTCTTGAGGGTGAGGGAAAATGTGAACACTCAATATTTTATTTTTTTATTGCATTTAAATGGATACTACATGCTAATTCATTCTGGGGAGAGTAGTTAATGCTAATTTGTGCTGTATAATTTGGCATCATTCTACAACATGCAAATCAAAAAATGTAACTATGATCTACATAAGCTCTAAAAAGAGTGATTCAGATTTATTACATAAAGTGAGACGTCATCTATAAAAGATAAAACTGTATGATATACCTTCTGAGGAAGAGGCTAGCAACAAGGAAGAAACATTGCCTTCAGCCTTTGGTTAATGTGAAATATTTTTATGGTTTTCCTGATATTTTAACTTATTTTTATTTTCATGGGTATTCAGATTTGTGTATACTAAAATAATAAAGAATTTAAAAAATAGATATTTTTTGTTTAAGAATAATTCAACAAATTGTGCTGAATATTTTATTTTCTCAGTATCTACACTGAATGACAGTAAATGGGTGCTGCTGTCTAAATGCCTGGCTCACTGTGCAGAAATGAGCCGATAGATAGATAGATAGATAGATAGATAGATAGACAGATGAATAAGTATGTTTGTATACATTGATATTACTACTGTATGTGTACTGGGGGTATGAGTACATATTAGATAGAAACACACATGCACATGACATGGATACCATGCTTTTGGTTATTATTGGAGCCAAATTATGTTGTTAAAGTGATCAGTAGTGAATTGCATGAAATTATGTTATAGTCAAACTTCTGAAGGCATAATTATATGTATTTCACTTCCTTCATTGCTGTGTGACTGCAGAGTTAGTGTATAGAAGTTGAAGGGGTGAAGCCCCCATGTTAAAGTACAGTTTGAGACATTTATGCATGTTTTCTTTAATTTTATTTATTTTTTTAGTATTAGGAGAATGATGATAGCAAGTGTAATTATATTGTTTATAACTGATATATATATATAGAGAGAGAGAGAGAGAGAGAGAAAGAGATCAGCAAACACTATCTTCCTTTTTGTTCTCAAATAGTAGCTGAGACTGGATCCTTTTTAGAACTGCTGATATATGGACATGATATGTGACTTCCTTGGAGAAGATATTTAAATCTGTATTTTTTACCCCACACACACATTTCGGTACACTGCACCAGTGGGTTACTAACTGAGCACATTACTTCAGGTCCTATTACACTCCATATAAGGAAAGAAGTAAGTTTGATTTTATACCTCCCCCCACCTCAGGGCCTATTCTAATGTTCGATCCTCAAGGTTTATTACTTCAGGAGTTTCCAGATGTCAGTTGAATATGATCAAGTTGACTATAATATTTAACTATATCATTAAGAGTTAGGTTGCCTGTCTGTTACATATACACATTTGTCAGCAGAAATTCGTTTTAAAAAAGGGCATAGTCCCTTTAAAATAATATTTACAAAGTTAATTAATTCATTCCCTGCATTCAGAACTGATCTGTATGTATGACACAAATCTCGTCTTCTTTCCTTCCTCTCAGAATATCAGATATGATAATAATTATGTAAGCTTTATTTTTCACTTTACTGACTTCCCTGATGATTTCAGGGGTGAAAGCGTATTTCAGATTTTTATCTGTCAGGTCCCAGGCTTTGTTTTTTTCTACACTTTCTGAAACAGAAGCCATATGCTTGCTACTGGTCTCATTCTAAATGGGTACAATACTTGTTAGATTGGGAGGACATGGTTGACAGGCTACACTGTTTTGCCAGGGATGGTCACCACCTGTCATCACTAGGCTTTCGGATATCGGCCAAAACATTATCCACCCCTATAGTGCCTTTTTTTAGAAATTGCCAAACTGACAAACTTTCCAACATAGCAAAAACTACTCAGGACATGCTAAAGGTGTTACTGTTCAATGCTAGGAGTCGCAACCAGAAAATGCACTACCTAGAAGCTCTCCTCACCCTGGAGAATGTTGACGTCTTTGCAGTTACTGAAACATGGTTCAAGGCCACAGAAAGCACTCAGGCAATGCATGACTATAATGGTTTTTTTTTGTTTTTTCTTATGTTCTAACTACCCACTGAACATGAGAGAGCAAAATACAGAGATGTATCTATCTACATAAAGTGTAAGCAAACCTCAAGGCTGGTCAAACAATATGGCATGCATGAGCCACTCCATGCTCAAATAACCATGGGAAAAATCCATTACCATATTCTTGCTACCTACAGTTTCCCCAGCATGATCCAGGAAACCCATACATCATACCTGAAGTTACTAGAATCACTCACCACCTGGCCCAATACCATACTTAATGGTGATTTTAATGATCCTTCCACTAACAGGGAGGGATACAAGACCACTAACATGCAGGCCCAAAGATTTCTTGACTTTGTAAAATCAAATGCCCTGGAGCAGCTTGTCTGCACTCCCACTAGGGTAACAAATATCCTTGATTTGGTACTCACAAATTTGGGAGATTGCTGCACCCATCCCCACAAAAGGGATGTCCTCACGAGAAATAAAGGTAAAATTAGACCCCCCCCCACCTAACCCCAAAACTTTAAGAACTTTTCTAAGGCAAACTAACTCCTATTAAGTGACAGAAGCCTATGCAGAGGCATACACAAAAGCCCTGTACAACCATATAAACAACTACATAGAAACAACAGTACCAGACAGAAATAAGACCAGGTCAAACCACAAAAACAAGTTACCCTGGTGGACCCCTGGTATTAAATGATTGTACAACAAAAGAAAGAAAATCCTGTTGAGAATTAAGAGGGAATGTGCACAACAGAGCAAGAAGTCCCTTATTGGTCTAAACAAGTGAACTAATCAAGTCTCTAAAAGCAGACTTTATGGTAAAAATTGTCTCCAAAGCTAAGGATAACCATAAGGCATTTTTCAGTTACATCCACAATCTTAAGGGCACATCCAACAATATGAGGAAATTAGTTGTAGGCAACATCACCTATAATCAGTGAGAAGATATAGCAAATTTTCTGGATGATAAATTCAGCTCATATTTTACCTTGCCATCTCCCCATTTCTTCTCAAGAAATACCATCCACCACTCTCACGCCGATTAACACCAAAGAATAGGGGGCTAATGCACTTTCTAAAGCTAAAAACATGGCTTCAGTGGGGGCTGACAATATACCAGATTGCTTTTTCAACAGCTTGACTCAGGACCTATCAGACCTATTAGGATCTCTAGTTAACCACAGCCTTTGGACTGGCTTTGTCCCAGTATAGTGGAGGACAGCAACAGTCATCCCTCCACATAAAGAGGGACCACCAACTGACCTGGGAAATTATAAACCCATAAGTTTGTCTAGTCTTATATGCAAGGCCATGGAAAAAATAATCATGGACCTGATAAATACTGACGTAGGCAATCTCCAAACACTGGACCTGACCCTATTTGGCTTTGTCAAGGGCAGATCATGCCTACTAAATCTGGTGGACTTCTTTGAAAAAGTCACAAAGTCTCTAGGGTCATGGATGAGGGTAAAACATTACATACTGCCTACTTCGACCTGGCCAAGGCATATGACACAATTCCCCACTCAAGTGTTATAAATAAACTAACAAAACTAGGCAAAAATCTCTATGTCACCGGATAGATAGTCAATTGGCTCACGGAAAGGACACATGTAGTTAAAGTGAGTAAATTCAGATCCAACAAAAAGCCAGTTACTAGTGGTGTGCCAGAGGGTTCAGTGTTAGAACCACTCCTGTTCAAAATATACTTCTCTGAAGTCAAAACAAATGTGGAAGGCCTTTGAATGACAAAGTCTGCAGATGACTGCAAGCTGAGGGCAATCATCAACTTCCCCACTGATGTAGATATCCTTCAGAAGGGTCTAAATCAGTCAAATGATTGGTTTCAGAACCATGACCTAAAACTAAATGTGAAGAAATGCATTATCATACCCTTTGGGAAGTCAAATATTCCTGCAAATTATGACATTAACAGCAGACCCCTAAGAGAAGTCTTAAAGGAGAGATATCTAGGTACACAGATAGATAGTAGCCTGAACTGTGACCATCATGTGTCCATAGGGGTGTGGATGTCCTTCTATGTGGCACAGCTTATAAGTAAAGCTATGGCATCCAGATTCAAGGAAGTTATAATCCCACTGTACTCAGTCCTCATTAGGCCAATAATCAAGTACAATCCACAATTTGGCATGTACTTGACTAGGCACTTATAACAGATTGAGAGACCTCAAAGGTTCCTCACATAGAAAATATGGGGTGTAAGCAACATGTCTTATGGGGATAGACTAAAAGCCCTATCCCTTTTCTCTTTCTCCTACTGACTATTACTGGGTGACCTATGTCTAATCTACAAGGAACTCACAAATCCAGCCTTGATGGAGCTGCTACACATCCACAAGACAAACAGCATGAGGGTCACCCAATCTAGGGATCTAAATGCAATGAGTGACTCAAACAACATTTTTTGGAGAGACAGATGGTGTGTCGCAGATATTGTCCCCTTCTTTGGAACAGGCTTCTTGTTCACATTAAACAGAGCCTTTTCTTTACCCTCTTCAAACATGATTTGAATCAATGAATGGGGAATTGCAAATTCACCCATGGATAGTGCCTATGTCCTATACGGACAGGGGCAGCCTGCAAAATACTCAAACCATAGACACAAACCTATGCCATCATATTGCCCCTAGTGGCCATATATTTGGTAAAATTGGATTATATTGGCTAGGCTTGTAATGGCTCTTAAGCCATTAGCCTACTAATCTCCTATGAAGCTATGAAGTTATGAACATGAGAGGTCAGGTTGCAGCTTCACGTATATTTGCCCGTTTGTTGCTAAACCACTGCTAATACTTATCTCTCTACATCTTCTCAAGGGGGGTATATTTTCCTTCTCGGCACATAAGGTATAAGGTTGGGGAAGACATCAGTGCTACTGACAGTCACCACTGCCACCAAAGCCAAGGCCTTCATACTGTCAGAGTGAGTTTTAGACTTAAGTCCTAACAATTCACTATGGAAGCATAAATAGATATACTACTGCAGCCCCTCCCATTATGGAGTCATTGGCTAGATATCCTTTCCCAGGGTAATGATGTAGAATTAACCACTATTTGTATAACTGGAGTGCATGTCTCCCAAGCCGTAGTTAAAGAAGGGAGAGTGACAGGATGTTAAGTGCATGATGTATGTGTACTTGTGACAGTCATACAAATAAAATTACCCATTTCTCTCTAGCTAGGGATCTTAGCCGGCTATCACACAAGTATTGGTTCCTATGTCAATCTACCTAACAATATAGGTTCTCACTGCCAATCCAAGGAGTTTGTGGTTGTTCGCCTCTGCCATCTTAGGAGCTGAAATTCCTGCCCAGTGACAGGTTATGTCTGGTATCAGTGGAAAAGAGATGAAGACATACTTGAGGAAAGAAAAAAAGGGAACAGTAAGCAACCAGATGACATTGGTGGCTTGGTAGAGAACAGAAGTGAAAATACAGACTTCAAAGCTGCCATAAATTAACAGCACCATAAATAAGACAAACAAAGATGAACAAGTGCCACTTAATACTTGATAAGTAGTGACAGGTTTCTCATATCGGATGAGAAGAGTATCAAAGTATAGTAGCTACAAACTGAGTTGTTTTTCTAAACAAAATAAAATATAGTCTGGGTCTGACATCAAAGGGAATGATACAATGAATTGTAGGTAGGATCCCTTGACATGGTACCTGTGAGCCATTTTCAAAAGAATATCAAAGCTCTTCTACAGACTGAGTTGTTTTTCTAAACAAAATAAAATATAGTCTGGGTCTGACATCAAAGGTAATGATACACTGAATTGTAGGTAGGATCCATTGACATGGTACCTGTGAGCTATTTTCAAAAGAATATCAAAGCTACTGAAGAGTTATGTTACTGAGTGCCAGATTGGCTCTCAATATGCAATACATATGAAATTAATTTATTAATTTTAACTGGAAGATCAGGCTGAACAAATTTAGTTGACACTGAGGGCCATGAAGAAAAGTTTCAGATACAGAAGATTTACTAACAAGTCCAGAATGTATTTTTTTTTTTATAAACACAGAATAAGGATATACAGGATAATGAAGGCACGGGTACATATGTCAACAGTAAATAAAGCATTCATATATACAATATTTACACAATTACAAATAGACTTCAGTCTTTGGGACATTCTTAATGATGTTGCCAATGCGACTTATCAAGTTATAACTCATTAAAGAACCAATTTACTGAGCACTATTTGTCAGGACTTCACCTCAGTGCTAAAAGTAAATGTCAGCATTTTTTATAAGGGATAAATCTCCCCATTCCCTCTGATGGAGGGGCAAGCCCTACATACTTGAACTTATATGTAACAATGCCATAGTCATGGCAACACAAAGGAAAAGGAAGTCCTGGAAAAACAAATCAGTCATTGCTGGCATGCACTTAGAAGCCTCACTGCCAGTGATTTTGTATTGAAAACGGCAGTTCTGGAGTTCAGTAAGTGAAGTTGACTAGTTGAAACCTCTTCCGTTTTCTGCTTGACAAGGTGTAGGAAAGCCATTAATGACATTTGTCCTAAATAAAAACAAGCAATGCAGTATATTGTAGATACTATACATCAGATAAGATATGGATTCATGGCATTGACATATACAATGTCAGACTTAACAGAAAGAAATTACTTAAACAGCTATCTCTGTTTCAGAAAATGTCAGCCATTCACTGAGGATCACTCTAAGACTTTTGATACAGACTCTGTTATAAGCTATAAGTTATACAGAGGTTAAGAAATAGAACTCCAAAGTCCCTTAAGGTGGCATGGGTAGTTAAGTCTCCATCATGGTAAAGATGACCTTCAAATGATTACAACTTAACTATTGATAGATACACTCTGCATCATTTATTGGGGAGTTGACTACTGAAAGATGCACTTAGTGAAGAAAATTTACAGTGGGCATTGTTAATACGACCAAGATGCTGCAAGCCTCTCCTTTCAATAATATCAACCCAAGGGAGGATGTATGCAGTGAGACACACTCTGGTGGATAGGGGGAAAGGAGATAACACTCCAAACTATCCTTTGGAACTATTCAAGAAGGTAAATGAACTGTCCTGGACAGTAGAGGGAAAACTAGCCTAAGACAGTAACAGAAATGCACAATGTGATTGTAATCAGTACAGTAGGTTTCTGTGACCCACAGGGTCAAATGCTACAAAGAAGCCAAAAAGGACTAGTATTGAATATAAGCATGCTAAATTCTCACTATCAGGAGATCACTGGTCACCCATTGTATTAAAGATTGCCATGGTGTGTGGTACATTTAAAATCCAAACTAAAAATATCAAAGAGATCATTTTCCGTTTGTATGCAAGCCATTTTCTCTGCCACCTTACCCATAAAAAGTTAAAGATAGTCTGCTATTTACAAAGAAGAGATTTCTTAAGAATTAGAGTCATCAAAGCCTCTGTAATTGTTGCTGAGAAAACACTGTTCCTCAATGTATTTCTAACAGCCTGAAAAATAAAAGGACATACGAATGTTAGACATATTAAGGCAAGTCTAGTTGGGCAAGGATCCAGACTTCAAAATATGAAATGTATATCCAACATAATGGACTTAAAATTCACTTAATCAGGAATCTGAAATTCACACTACGTCCAGAGAAGAGTCTTAGAAACCCATGTTTCTAAAGGGGCTGCTGCCACCCTTAACACCCCCTTCAAAACTAACTTTTTTTAGAAAGTGGCAGAGAGGAAGTTAAGAGGGGCAGCAGTTCACCTTACGAATAGAATTAAATAAAAAAATGAAAAAAACAACACAATCTGCCAGAATGCCACAATGCATAGCATGTTACTGCTGTAACATTCTGAGATGCAGTTGCACTGGCTAGGTTCAGTATTCTAAATCATCACCCAAGAATGCGGGCCTTTCACTCTCAGGCTACAAGAGTAGGCCCCTTGAAGCCCCCATCTAATTCTTTCACAAGACTTTAAGTGTACTGCAGAGAAATAGTGATTTAGAAAATGGACAAAACAGCTAAAAAGGCAACACCATTAAGTGGCTACCTGTTATAACAACATCAATATGAAAGGTACTCAGTAAGTTAGGTTTGAAGCATGAACTGGAGCCTCTCTGCAAAACCAGCAGTAAAACCATCCAGACAGCAACCTCTAGATGATTTGCAGCAACAAAAGAGGATGCCTAGTTACATAGTAAAAACAACTAAAGTAGAGCAATTAAGGCAAATCCACTGTCAGAAGTAGGAATTGAGCCAAGGTTCAGATATCCCAGTTTCCAAATGGAAAAGTAAATATTCCGGAGGCATCTGCAGAACAGAGTGGTCCTGAGAAGATATACTATATCAGTATGTCAAGCAACGTTGGACATTTCAGAGGTATAATGCACTCCAAGCCATTGCTAGTTTAGAAAACATCATGTAGTTACAGAAATGATATTTTATACTGGGACTCACCTTCCTCAGGTTGTGCAGGCAGTGGGCGGGCACAATTTATTGACAACATTTTGTGCTACACTAACCGATGATGGTAACAAGTGATCTTAGTTCTTTACAAAAAATGTCAAAAATAAAATTGTAACAAAACCCAACAATTATTTTATTCCTGACCACTTAGTTTAACATGGAAAAACCTGACTATTAAATTTTATTCACCCAAACCATAATTTCACACATTTATCTCTTTGTGTTGTGGTTTTCTTTTTCCTACTTAACTTGTCTTGTTGAATGGTAACTTTATGGTTGAATGCTAAGTGAACTGGAGGCAGGAAGGTGGATGGCCATAAACAGGCTATATAACAGGAGAAAGAAACTGCTGTCTAAAAGCAGTAGGAAACAGTTCCCAAACTCAAAGGACTCCTTCCTTGGCCTAAATAAGCAAATAAGACACCTAGTGAAAAAAATCTGAAGCCTAAATTGGCCACCCTATCCAAAGGTAACCATAAGGCATTCTTTGGCTACATCTACAACCTCAAAGAAAAATCCCAGATTTGCACAGAACTTGTTGTAAATGGCACAACATATACTGACCCTGGTGATATTGCTAACCTGCTGGCAGATAGGATCAATGAGAACTTGTACCCCCATCTCTGCTCAATGTACCACAAGACTTCCCTCCTACATGCCCTCCCCCAGAAATCTCTAAGGAGCAGGTCCTTAATGCCCTTTCCAAGGTTAAAAACATAGCCTATATGGGACCAGACAACATTCCTGGCTGTGTCCTAAATTGCTTAAAGCAAAGGTTAGTTGAACCTCTGAGTACCCTCTTTAACCATAGTCTAAGCACTGGGTATGTTCCTGCAGAATGGAAAATTGCACTGTCATCCCCCTCCACGAAGAGGGTTCCTCTGCTGACCACAGGAATTACACACCCATAAGTCTAACCAGCCTCATATGCAAGGCCATGAATCATCATGGACCTTATCAACAAGGATATAGGAGACCTCCAAACACTAGACCCATCCCAGTTTGGTTTTGTCAAACAGAGATCCAACAGGCTGGTAAAGACCATTCTAAGAACAATGTCCTTAAAATGATATCAGAAAGAAGGAACGATCACCATGGCTCAAATAAAACCAAAACTTTTAATAAAAAATTAAACAAAATAACAAAGGTGAACTAGATGAAACATGTAGAGTCCATCAGACTAGTAACCAAACAGCCCAGCAGCAAATAGTAGCCCAATAAAGGTCTGTCCTTGTCTTGACACCACAAAAACAGACAAGTTCTTCCACAGACACAAAGTAAAACTTTTAATTAGATGAAAGCACTTTTCGTTTCAAACCATGAAACTTCATTAGAATAATGTTGCATTACATTCCCTCCATATAAATACTCTACAAACGCATAGGATAGGCCAATACAATTTAAAATTAGCATATTCATTAAATACAGATCTTCCTCATCACCTTAACCATTCATTTTAAAAGGGGTAGACACATACTATATTGTCACACACTTGTATTCCACACAGAAAAAAACTTCTTTTAAAAAAATGATGAATAGTAATAATAATAATGCTGTCAAGAACAGATGTATATATAAAAGTATGCATAAAAAATATAAAAATCACATGTAAATATAATATGTAAAACAATATGTAATTTTGCCACAGTCATCTAACACTGTAGGTGTACAAACTACACTAAACCTCTCATTTTTAAGGCAGGAACAATCGATATGTGGTCATTTAAACCAGGACTAGTACAGGCATCCAGCTGAAGTTGCCATATTAATTCTTGGAACTTTAATCTGGTCACTGATAAAACCCCAATTCAATAACGATGTTTTCAAAGCACATTAAACCCAGATCTTGGGGTATAACGGAAAACAAATCTTTGACGTCTATAGTAATAAACACAAGACTATCTTTGTAAGCAATTTTACCAATCTTTGATAGAAAGTCCCATGAGTCAATCAGTATATGATTAATTAAACCATAAAAGGGCTTCAATTTAGAATCCACATATATAACCAAAGGTTGGGTCTTGGAGACCCTAAGGCAACTATAGGCCTAAGGGGTGGATTGTTGGCATCCTTATGAGTCTTTGGTATCTCAAATAATCCCGGGATAACTGCTTTATTAAAACTCAAATAGCTAAATAAATGTCTTTCTATAGCTCCTTGAAGTAAATTGTCTTCCAAAATCCAATCAATGTGTCTGTAAGCTACATCAATTTTGCCCCAAGGGACCTGTAAATACCTGCCTTCTGAATTCAATAATTCGAGCATTTTTCCACAATAATCCATGTGTTCCGTTAATACAACCCCTCCCCCCTTATCAGGTTTCATTATCTTGATATTCTTGTTGGTACTCAAGTTTTGCAAAAAGTTACCATCTTCCTTGGTTAAAATCCCTCTAGACCATCTTTTGGTTTTCGAGTATATCTTAATCTCAGTCTCAACCATGGTTCCAAAGTTACTTAAAACAGGGTGCAATGGTGAATTAATAATGCTCTTCTTATATAATCTATCACAGGGTAGTTTAGGGGTAGCCTCAGAAAATATCTCCCTCAAATTAAGATTCCTCAAAAATAATTTAACGTCCAGTAATGTCTCACTAATTGTACCTTTGACTGCAAGGACAAAATTAAATCCTTTTTCAAATAACTTAAAGTGTGTAACCTCCAAGGGAATATCAGTATAGCTGAATATATGAAAGTCATTATATGTGTAACTGTGTCCTTCATTTTGAATACCATTGCTCACCTCTCTAATATCCAAAAATGAATTTTCCAACTCAAAAAATGGTTCACTTAAGTCCCTCTCCTTTTGTTCCCTTTCCCCCTGTAATGTGTATTGAAATTACAACCATGTGCCATCTGGGCATATGTAGGCTGGGCCTGCATGTTCTGTATCCTCGGAGATCTCCTCAGGCCTGGTCTCCCTAAAGAGATATCCTCCACAGGGCATTCCTGGTGGTTTAAGTAACCACTACTACCACCCTCAGGTTGTGCTTCACCACCTAATCTAATTAAAAGTTTTACTTTGTGTCTGTGGAAGATTTTTGTGGTAACAAGAGAGGGACAGACCATTATTGGGCTACTATTTACTGTTGGGCTGTTTGGTTAAAAAAAATAAACAAGGCAACCAAGAATATAAGGTAAGCACTTCCACATCATTAGACTGTTCATTCAGACCTATTAAACAGTGCTACACCTGAACAAATTTAACAGTCAAGGCGACCAATCAGTTGCTGTGAAATAGAATTACCTAAGAAACAGAGAAAGGCCAATAAATGCTGAAGGAGACTAATGTTGGAGTGTGCATGCCTTCAGCACTGGTTTAAGAAAAACTCTCTCATTAATACCTGGGTGTTTACCTGCATTTAGATAGATAATTCACTCTTGTTCTCTAATTTCTATAAAATTCTTGAAGTCACCACCTCTTGTATTTGGATTAAGTAACTAGAGCCATGAACTTAAACGTATGTCTCTGTCTCATATCAGAAACACGTTGTGCTAATGCATTACCTAGTTTCTTATTCTTAATATCATTCTTATGCTCTAAAATTCTATCTTTAAAAAGTCTGTTTGTTTTATCTACATAGAATACAAAACACTCTACACAAAAAGCAAAATATACCAGATTCTGCGTTGTACAATCAGCATAAAAGGATGTCTCTATTACAAAGCCTTGTGTAGGATGCGTAAAAGTGCATCCTGTATAGACAAACTTGCAAGCCTTACATCTCCTGCAGATAAAGGTACCTGAACGCTGGGATAATGGTGCATAGTCCTTATCGATATTCTTATAACAAAGTTGCCGTTTAAGGGACATGCTATTTCTAAAACTGAATTGCGGTTTATAACTTACAGTCTGTTTAAGCTTGTCATATACATATAAAATTGCCCAATTTTTCTTTACTATATCACAAATTGTGTTCACATTACTGGAATAAGTTAAAGTTACTCTAACATCACTGCTGGTAGCATGTGTCGGTCTTGTATCTACAAGATGTCTAGGGGCATTAGAGAAATATGGTCTCCCTATAGTCTGTCTTCCAAACCTAAGACTATTTATACGGTCATCTAGGACTTTCTCATCATAGCCCCTTTCAAGAAAAGTTTTCTTTAACTCTAGCAGTGCTTGTTCCATAGCTAAATCATCACCGTGTAGCATCATAATCCTCAGAACTTGTCCCTTCAGTACATTTCTAGGTATATGGGGGTGGTGCATACTTTTCTTATGCAACAATGAATTCTTCTTATATTTCTTTTTAAACACCCCAGTCCTAAAAGTCCCAATCAAATTCTGTGTAACAGTCACATTTAGAAAATTAATAGACTCACTGGAGTAAACATAACTAAATTTCAAAAAAGAGGTGGTGGAGTGCAAATACACAATAAACTCATGCAGCAATTCAAAGGACCCATTCCATAGAATAAAAACATCATCCACAAAGCGCTTATAACAAACTATATGTTCACAAAAAAAATTAATACGTAGCACACAATCAAATTTCCATTGTCCAAGTGCTAGATTGGCATAGGAATTGGCATAAGCTGCGCTCATCGCCATGCCAACCTTTTGCAAATAAAACCCATCATTAAAAATAAAAACATCATTATCAAGAATCAACAACAAAAGTGAACAAATCAACTCATTGCTTCTCAATAAAATAGACCTAACATTGTCTATACTCCATTCATTAGGAATCACTGTAAACAATGAGGCAACATCAAGAGTCACAAAAAGCAAATGCTCGTCTTTCCTGATAGTATGGGTTACAAAAATTAAATCATTCAAGAAATTCTTTGTATCCCTAAGAAAAGTGTCCACGATATCCACAACTGGGGATAAACTTTTTTCCACAAAGATAGATAGAGGTTCCATAGCCCAATCTTGACTTGAAACAATGGGACACATAGGGGGGTGCTGGCTATCTTTATCTACTTTAGGTAGCCCATGCAAGCAGGGTACAATGAGATGTTCAGTAGGAAAATACTTAAATAATTCCTCAGGGATCGCCTTAGTCATAACTGTATCAAACAGAAAGAAAGCTAATCTCTCAATAATACCAGAAACTTGTGGTCTAGTCAAAAAAAACAAAAATATATTAATCACTCAATAACAAATACATTTTTTCCCTATAGAGAGTCTTGTCTAAGACCACAATACCGCCCCCTTTATCTGCTGGGCAGATTTCGATAGATGACATCTCCTTTAATTCATGTAGCGCACATTGTTCACCAGGGGTTAAATTATAAGACAGTTTACCATGTTGTCCATTCAGTGCACACTAGATCTCTTTCTCACAAACTTCTACAAAAGTCTCTAAAACAGAATGGATATTAGGAACAAAAGTGCTAGGTTTGCTTAACCCAATCACAATATTACTGCATTCTGAAAACTGGCATCCCAAAGAAACATTCCTGGCAAACAGTTCTAAATCAGTCACAACATTAGCTAAATCAGATTTCTGCACAGGAATGAAGGATGAACCTTTATTCAAGAGCTTACATTGATCTGAAGTGAAAGAAACTGAAGACAAATGTAACACTACTTCATTAGAGCTCTGCATCGAGTAGTCACCTTCAAGGTGTTGTCCACCAGCCGTTGTAGCTGCCATAATCGCCCTTTCCTCAACCAACTTCTCAATCTTGCTTTTCTGAAGTCTCTGACAATGGGAAGTGGCTCTGGCAGGGAAAAAGAAGAAGACTTCTGCTCAGTGAATGTAGTCTCCAACATGACCGATGTATTAGCAGCCATCGTACTCATAGTAGGCACTTCCTGTTCTAAGGTTCTTATATCCACTCCTGATGTGGCATTCACATTTAGAGAGACAGTTTCATTATTCTCAGAATTATTAGTTGTACTCACATGCCCCTCTTGTTTAAGCCAGGAAATGATGTGTCCTTTATTAAAGTCATTTAAATCACGCTATAATTTCTTCATTTTAAGTGTGTGCAACCTATTTAGACCTAGCAAAGGCCTTCAACATCATTCCCTACTCAGGTATCATTGATAAACTTACCTAAATTAACTGAACATAAACCAGTATCAGGTCAGTTGCAAACTGGCTTACCAATAGTGCATGCAAAGTTAAAATAGCAGACTCTTCATCCACCTTCAGACCAGTAACCAGTGGAGTACCACAGGGCTCGGTACTGTGGCCCCTATTGTTTGGAATTTACTTTTCAGAGGTACAGACCAAAACAAAGAGTGTGTGGTAAACAAAGTTTGCAGATAACTGCAAACTGGGTGTGATCATTAAATCCCCTAGTGACATTGACACTCTCCAGGAAGGTCTTACTCAAACCAAGGATTGGTGCCACAGTCAAGGGCTCAAGTTAAATGCTAAAAAATGCATCATCATCCCCTTTGGCAAGGGAGACATCCCTGCAAAGTACTACATTAACTACAACACCTTAAGTACCCAATCAGTGGTAAGAGATCTGGGCACACAAGTTGACAACCTCTCCTTTGGCCATCATGTTTCCACAGCAGTAAGAAAAGTTTTCTACATTGCCCATCTCATCAATAAGGGCATTGCCTTCAGAAAAAATGAGGTTATAACCCCCCTGTACTCCTCCGTTATTAGACCAATTATAGAGTACAGCCACCTCACCAGGCTCCTCCAACAATTGGAAAGACCTCAGTGGTACCTTACAAAGAAAATTCAAGGTGTCCAACACCTGTCCTATACTGATAGGCTAAAATCCCTCTCACCATACTCTGTTTCATACAGACTGCTTAGAGGTGATCTCTGCCTAGCCTATAGGGCAACCACAGATCCTGCCCTGATGGAAATGCTACACATTAGCAAGATAAATGATACTAACCGCACCTGCTCTAGCAACTTCAACATGAGAAGAAACATTAACAGGACCTGCTGGAGAGACAGGTTCATCTCCCAGAGGCTCTCCCTACTCTGGAATAAGCTTCCAATCCTAGTAAAACAGAGCCCTTCACTAATCCTTTTCAAACATAATCTGGATGATCAGATGGGGAATCGCAAATTCACCCCTTAGGTTTCACCTGCTTCCCTTCTGGACAAGGGCAGCATATGATGAGTCAGGTCTACTAATAGCACAATTAAAAGAGGGAAAAAAACTTGGCTAGACTTGTAAGGGTCTCAGGGCTATTAGCATAGTAACCTCCTATGATCCTGTGATCCTATGGTGGATGGAATAACAACTCTTAATTTTATTATTTTTATTCAGGGCTTTTATTACCACCACAGTGCTTAGCAAAAGTGAGCTCCTACAAACAGGCCAGTAAAAGTGATCTTCCATGAACAGTTAGTTTCCCCTACAAAACAGTTATGAGACTGTGTTTAGAAGTCACCCGTTGTGAATTTCATAGACTTTCCTGAGAAAAAAAAGCAAATTGTAAGTTGACCTTGGCTTCTTTTTCACCGTGTGTGAGATGTGTGTCCTATGTCTATTTATGTTCCTATTTCTTTTTTTTTTGTGGTTGCACAGTATACAAATGTGGTAAATTATAGTGCTGCTAATAGTGTCCCTTTAAGTGGGTGGAAACATCACAGCAGGGTATGTGACAGCAGGTCCAGTATGACATAGCATAATCTGCCCACACATAAGGAAAGTCCCAATATAAAATATTGCCATTACAGAATGCTAGCCAGTAAGCTTGCTTAAGGATTCACAGTAGTGAGTGTGGAAAGGTATGCCAGCAACAATGCATGCATTCTTGTTATAGGCTAGCTGCAATGTGTGTCATGGTTGTGAGAAGGCTTTCTTAGTGCATGGTAAAAATGCAGAAGGCTGAGCATCAGGGAGTTATGGGCTGTAATTGTTCTGGTATATTTAGACATAAAAACATCGGCCCTACATATCACAACAAGCCTCAATTTGTTTTTTTTTATAGTCACAGACTTAATATGGGGGTCAAAGTTCAGCCTTTCTTCTTCATGATGTAAAGAAGAAGCTTTGTAGATTTCGCAGCTTAGATGCTTGCTGATCCATAGATGATGTCAAGTGTGAATCAACTGGGGAAAAAGTCTGTATATAACCAAACAGTATGCACTTTGTTTCTTATTTTTGTTAAACAAGAAACATCTTTATTGAATTGTCACTTATGACATTAGCAATCATACATTCTTATAAATGAAAACAAACCATATTGATATATTTTCAGTTAAAACATTATACATCACTTATAATCTTCTGTATAGTCATTGTTAGTCAAACATTTCATTCAAAACAGTTCATTCAATTCCTGCTTTTCCTTAAATCTCATTCCTTCTCCAAAACCTGATTCTGCATGTATTGTTCCTACATTTACCTTTTTTTCCTAAATTCCCATATAATTTGTTCCTACCTTTTTCTAAAGATCCAAATTCCTATTACTATATTCAATACTTCTAGTACAGTTGTCTTAGACTTTTAATTTTCTAGTAATTACTTTTTTGGCAGCCACCAGAATTAACTCAGTAAGACCTTACTGAGTCTAGGCAATTCTGATTCTGTATCATAGCTCAAAACAAAAAAAAAATCCTTAGTTACACCAATTTTCTCAACCAGTATTTCTGACAGAGTAGTCTGCAGGGATTTTTTAAAGACTGCCAACTAATTACACTCAAACAATTGTTCCCAATTATCTCTTTCTTCCCCATCACACCTCCAACATTTGCAATCTGCCTGAGGAGAAATTCTTTGGAGTCTGCTTGTGATACAAAAATACTTTTTCAAGTGCTTCCAAGTAAAGATCCTAAATCTTCTATACTTTGCTGCATATGTGGGAGCCATACATAATATTGTCTCATTGTTTCTTTGTAAATTTCTTATCCAATCTCTCTTCCCAGACCTTTCTAACTTCCTGTGATTGATTCCTGTAGTTATAATGCAGTATGCCCTACTAATTATTCCTTTTTTAATAGCAGCTTCTGTTCTAGATTCTACTAAAAACCCTATCAGTTCTGGTGTTTTACCTAGAACCCATTACTCCTTTCTGTTTGCCTATACTCTGATATCAGGCGATCTCTAGCCTGCAGTTCAAAGGAATGCTTGGTCTTCTCCCATTCTATTGCCTTTCCTTCTCTAATTATTTGTTCCCAATACCTTGGTTCCTTTGCCAGTTTTATCCAGTAAATTCCATCCCCCTCTTGTCTAGTCTCTGTACATCTAACTGTAGTCATTCCTATCGACAGAATCCATCTCCCTTCTTCATTCTTTTGTTGGCTTAGTTATATTACTTTCTGTTACTTTATGAATATACTATTCTGTATGGTTATTGTTATTCTCCTTAAGGATCTGCATCCAAAATCCTGGTATCTCCTTATTTCTTGAGCTTCCCCCCATTTCATCATCATTTCTTTCCACTTTGAATTATAGATTTCTACTTGTTCTATGTATAGCAGCCTTAACAGTGTAGCTCTGAAATTCCCCTTCAAATTAGGTAATCCCAAACCACCTTTATCTATTGGAATGGTCAAATTATCCCACCTGATTCTTACCCTCTTCCCCACCAGATAAAATCCTTCAACGCTTTATTAATTGCTGTCCACACCTTTTATTCTGTTGATAAAAATATGCCTGACCTGTGTATAAAACTAAAGGGAATAAACATTTTCACTGCTTTGATCTTGCTATCTAGAGCCAAAAAACATAGCTTCCAATTTATCAGTTTTTATATTATCTTTTTAGTCTCTTCCACATATCCTTAGCTACAATAACAGAGTCCTTTTTAATCCATACTCATAAGTATTTCATTTTATCATGTCCCATAAATAAGGGTATTGCTGACCCAATTTGTGTGTGGGCACATAGTTTACAGCTATAACCTTTTTTTTATTATTCTGAAAAAAACTTGAAACACTCTCAGAATGTTTCACAACACTGCAATATCCTTTTCTGATTTTATCAGGTACAAAATAATATCATCTGCAAAGAAAGCCAATGTTTCTTGATTACCATATCAATTATATCCGTGAATTTCTTATTCCTTTATTTTCTTTGCAAATGGCTCTCAATATAACACAAATAACAAAGGGGAAAGAGGATAACCCTAACTGGTTCTTATGCTCAAACAGAACTTATCAGAGAGGAACCCCCCCCACCCCACACACACACACACACACACACACACACACACACACACACACACACACACACACACACATATGTACACTCTAATTTTCACCTTGGATCCAAAAAGATATCCCTTTAATAAACCTTATTATTTTATCAGGCAATGTAAATGCTTCCTTGCCCTACTCATAAAATCCCAGCTTATTCTGTTAAATGTTTTCTCTGCATGAAGACCCACCAACATCAGTTGTATTTTCTTACATTCTGCTTCCTTCTGGATCATCATTGTTCTATTAATGTTGTCAAATGTTTGCCTTCCCATCACAAAATCACACTGATCCATATCTATCAATTTTGGCATCACCATCGCCATTCTTTTAGCCATTGTATGCATAGGCACTTTAAAATCATGGTTTAAAATTGAAATGGACATATATGAAGTTGCATCTGATGGGTCTTTACCATAATTAGGTATTACAGCCACCACCACTTTCTTCCAGGATGCTGGTACTCCTTCTCCTTTTAAAATCTTTCAGATCTTTTATCACATTTTTCCTTCCTAGCTACCACACTTCTACAGGAATATTATCTACTCCTGGTAATTGTCCTGCTGATACAACAGCAATTTTATCTCATTCTACCTCTAACCATTGCATATTTAATTATTCTATAAACATTTACATTCATACTTTATCATGATTTCCACATTCCTCTGCTTTATACCAGTTTTCATAAAATTTCCAAAATATTTCTAATACCCGTACAGTATCTCTGGTTATTTTCCTCATTATAGGCTCCCTAAAGCTGGCAACAACTCTTTCTACTTTCTGTTGCCTAAGTCATTATGCTAAAAGCTTTTGTGCTCTGGAGTTATTATCAAAAAACAGTTGCTTAATAGCAGTCTTTTTAAACTCATACATATTATGGAGGAAATCCCTTATTTTTTAGCACTCTGCAATTGTGCCTCTTCTTGTTTTGTGAGATTCCCCCTATTATGCAATACTTTAACCTTTGTCAGTCCCTCAAAAATTCTTGTTACTCCTTAACCGTATCTCTTTTTTCTTTTATTTCTGCCCTATTTTCAAACTCCACTTTCATTTTATCCCACTCCCTAGCTATATTTTCAGAACAAATCTCTATTTTACCTAATAACTCCCAAATAATTTCTACTACCTATTCTTTAAAATCCTCTCTGTTTAGGTGGGGAATTGCCAGTATCTGATTTCTATTTCATTGCCCTGTATTTTTATTGTAGTTATTATTGGCACACGATCTGAAATAGTTACTGGATGTGTATCAAAACTTTCAATTAAATGCAAACGTCCTGTGAAATATAATTTCTGTCCAGCCTAGCCCAGCTTTTGTACCTTGGGGAATATGTGTAAATTCTCTCCATGCTCCTACTACTGAATTCACATCTTTCATACCAAATATTTTCCTAAATTCTTCAAAGATCTTCCTTATTTTGTTATATTTTCCCCTTCTAGGCCCCCCAAATATATCCTCACTGCTGCAATTCCCCCAACTATAAGTAATATTCTTGCTGAATGCTGATTATTTCCCCTAGAATTTTATTAAGCTCCACTGTAGCAGTTTTAGGTTCAATATAAACACATGCCAGCATAGTCCTCCTCCCTTACCAGTACAAATCTCCAATCATTATCTTTCTTTCCTCTTCTGTCACTATTGGAGCTCCTCTAGCAATTAATATAATCACTCCCCTTTTTCTTTGTCTCAGATATTCTGCTGAATAATCATCCTGAAATCCTTAATTAATCAAATTCACATGCTCATTTATTTCCAAATATGTCTCCTGCAGCACAGCTATTTACACTCTGTATTTCTTAATATAGTTCACTTCTCTTTATTTTTTGTATATACCTGTGAGACTATTTACATTCAAAGATATTATGGAAAGTGTTGTCATTATGATAAGAAGTTATTATTCCCACCTGTTATGTATAGCAGCTTTTTTAATTTGTAGTTTCAGCTTTTGTGTTACATATGTGAATTGATGTTTGGCAGGTTGATCTTTTATACAATTTTTTCTTGTCATATCCATTTGAAACTATGTCATATCTTATAAGACTTTTTGTTTTCATGAAACCACTCAAAAAACAACCCAAAACACCCCCATAACCTATTAACTTAATACAAATGCACACTACTATGTACATCTTCAAATAATGAAGTATAACCCTCCTAATAGGAACAAATGTCACAGACTGACAGCTATACTCACAGGCTTAAACTGATCTATAATGAAGGTTATTCATGCTAATATGCATGGTATGACCTGTGATACTACTTCCACTAGGTGCTGTCTGTTTTTGTCTTATCTTTAATCCTTTCCCAGATGTAGAAAACAACTTGAATGCTTTCAGAAAAAAATATCTTTTAGCCACTAAAAGAAAAGAACATTCTGTTTTTATTTACCTTATCTACCTGTCTCCATAAAAATATGAGAACAAGATATACAGTTGTCTTCAGCTACACACTTCTCATGTTGCACTGTGAACATTTATTTGCTGAAGGAAAACATTTCATTGCATTCAGTTTTCTTTTATTTACTTGCTTTCCCTTAAAACTTGTTGTTAGATCAAGCGAATGGCCTTAATCCAGTCATTCCCCTATACAAAAGTAAGAAAAAGCATATCAGTTTTACTTATGTCATGCTGTTTTGTCTAGGCTTTCTTCTGTTTTTACATTTCAATGCCTATGTTTCTTAAAAATGAACAAAAAGGAATAAAGAAGAATGAAAAAAGGGGCACCTGTTTCCTTTAGTATCCCTGTTACACACAAAAATAACTGAAATGGCTTTACTTTATAACATGCAGTATATTCCAAGTTTTATAAAAATACTGTTAAGAATAAAACAGTTTTACTTACAGTTACCTCTTTCCTTTCTCTTCCCTCTCCTTA
>NC_056730.1:678624911-678747411 GCF_019279795.1 Protopterus annectens
CTATGAACCTCTGAACCTATCATTGTGTCTTCCTGCAAAACACTCACATTGGTATCACATTATGTCTTTGTCCTCCAGTCAACTTAAGCATGTGAGTATGATAAGTGGCATTATTGGGCTGTCCACAATGAGAGCTTTGTGAAGTAACAAACAACACTACTGTGCAACAACAGCATCAGAATCCATTGCATACGGTCACAAAAGAAACCTGGAAGTGACCTCATAATGTTTTTGTTGGGTGCTGATGTATGTATAGGTTTTTACACACGTAAGTCTGATTTATTTACAAACATGTTGTGCCATTTGTGCATCAAAATGTCTGTTGATCAGTGACATGTGTGAGCCAGTGACGGTAGTTCCCAACTGGAATGTCTGTGTGCCACAAATGCTATGCTTCTACATGTTCAGTTCAGGACAATATAAATGAGCAGTACCACAGTTCAGGTCTATATAAATGGACAGTAGCACAGCTCAGGATGTTAAAATGGACAGTAGCATTGTTCTTCTGAGTAATACTCTCTTGCAGGCTCCAGTGCTAGAACATGCTGTGGTGTTTTCTGAACAACAAACTAGTCTTTATCTAAGATTTTTTGCTCATTTTCATATGTCCTGCACCCCAATATTATATGCAGTATAACAAAAGTTGCTTACAGGTGTGCAACTTTTCTTTGCCTCTGAACCCTACTCTGAGCTTTTTCACATTGTGTACCATCTCTAAATTCCAGACATTGTGCATACAAAATGGCTGTATATTATTTTATCACACTATATGTGATGCCCGTGCCTTGGCCCAGTAATCAAGAAGCCTCAATCCTCACCACTAACACCAGTGAGGGGCGTCTCATATAGGAGGAAAGGATAACAAATACACACAGCAAAGTGCAATTTCCCTTAAGAGCACACAGAGATCACAGTCAGTCCAGGGCTGGTCGCTCCCTTGCTCTCCAGGTCCCCAATAAGACTCCCCACTGGCACAGCTATAGGGTCCAGCTCTCAGCCTAGTAGGCAAGCTAAAACCTCCAGCACCCTCTCTGTCAAACCAGTGCTTCGTGTCACTGCCCAAGTAGCTGACACACACACACACACACACACACACACACACACACACACACACACACACACACACACACATTTAATAATGGGTAAGTACATTCTTCAACAGCAGGTCTTTCAGCACTGATTTAGGTCTCAGGTGATAACAAAAGCAATAAAGGATATGGATGTATACAGTATTGGAACCATAGTAAACAATACCCAAGCAGTCAGAAACTAAAATTATTGTAGTGCATGGAATCCCATGATTATGCTCCAAAATTAGGAAAAAAATAGTGTGAGAACCAATATTAAAAACACTAACACAGCTAAGGACTGTTAAGATCAGGTCTCACATCAAGGATTAAAATCATTCTATGGAAGCCGGCAAAGAACAGCAGCAGAAGAGAAAACAGCTTTGAAAGGTTACAACTTCACTCTGCCACATGTGCAAACAGAAAGTGTGGCAGAATGAAATGCCTGATAGTTTTTAAAGCGGTTAGTTGTACCACTTCTTTCTGCCTGCAGTTCATACCTTTGAACTGTCCCTGATTTTGTAAAACATCTCAGATTTTGCCTAATATTTTTGCCCTGTCCCTCATACATTTTTGATTTTCTAGTAAATCACAGAGGATTACTGTCAGTCAATAATACCAAACATTAGAGTTAAATATTTGTTATCATGCTGAAAATTCTTTTTGAAGCAAAATGTTGTTCTGCTAATGTTTTTAAAATCAATTTAAGCAGTTTAAAAACTGTTCCTGATTTTGATCTTTTTATCCCATATTATGTTTGGATTTGTCCAGAATTTTAAGCAAAAAAGTTGAGAAGTATGCTTTAATCTGTTTGACAGCATTTGTTAAATACTTTACTGTTGTGGCTAGTAAATATGTATTTCCAACATGGATGTCAAAATTCACCTTGAGTTTCACTCTAAAAATGAATTTCTTGGCATCCAGGTCTTGAACACATAATACACTATTTATATTCAGTGGCACAATTATAATCTCCTGTATTACCTAGAAATTGGCTGACTGAACAGTGCAAATGTGAAATGGCATAAAAACAACACCTTCTACTGTATCATTGTAGAGGAAAACAAAACGCAAGAAAAACACAGTAAGTACACTACCAGCAAACGAAGCAGCAAAGCAACTTTAATGAATAAATATGACCAGTTAACACATTTGGTCTTTCATTATAGGAACTTCATAGTGAAAACACATGTGAAAAGTTAGAATTAGAAGTCATAAGTTTATATCATTCTACAACAACAATTTGGAATGTTTTCTTTAATAAAAAAAAGGCAAAATACAAACATTAATAGTTCAGTGTTTGACAAGTCTGCATCTTAATACAAACTTAAAATTCTGAGGTTTATTAGACCACGTGGATTGCAAACATTAATAATGAAACTCTCTGTTTTGTGATAGCACCTCCAAATCTGTACCGCACATCAGTTAACATGTTCATGCACCTACATGTGAACATTTTATGCCTACTACAAATTACAGCCATGTCTGAATATAACGTTATTTTTATGCTTTATCTTAACAATGTACTCACACTCGTTGCATCTGTTCAGATTTTTTGAAGTCATATAAAACTCTAACCAACCTTGACATGCTGCAGCATGCACTAAAACAATAAAAATGTGAGTAAAAAATAACAGCACATATTTGTTTACAAAGTAGATCCTCTGGACACACAGTCCCTTTTCAGTGGTAACGTGTGAGTGATGCCTGATTAAGTGACTTTCACAAAGTAGACAAATGAGAGCTAAGGGACTCAAACCTTGTACCACAGGAATTACAGTTTACAGGCTTAACCCTCTGACCCACCTGCCAGCCAATGCTGATGGGTGTTATTATATTTGCCATGGGTAAGACTAAAGTAGTGTGAGGAATTACTTACAAACCTGCCATACTTTCTCAGTCCACAAATGTAAGTCCATATTTTGTGTGAGTGATGTTTTGGCTAGCGTCTTGTAAGGCTCTTCTTCTTAACTGCCTTTCATATTATTATTATTACTGTTTGTGGCAAAAGGTCAGGTTAAGACTTAGCATTTCTTTACAAATATGATTTGCCATAAAAATGTACCCACTTTTGTGTATAATATGTTTAATTTTTAGTGTATCAGTACTGCAATTAATCAATCATAGATCTATCTCTGCCTAATCTAAACACCACAATATTTGTAGAAGAATTATCAGACTTCAAACAACTAGTAATAATGGGAACAAAGGTCTGCAGCTTCTGTAGTGATGGGACAGATGTAGCCCAAGAGATACCCCCTGACCCTGGCCAAAAAAAATATGGAAATCTATTTTTATTTATTTATTTATTTATGTATTTTGTCATCTCCATGACCTTGCCCAACAGCTCCTTTATCTGCACTTAATCATCCTATTTGTTCCAGGGGGGTGTGAACCAGGCATTTTCAGGCTAGGTAAAAGCCTAGGGAATGAGCCATCTTTCTGGTCCTGGAGGAGCAGCCTATCTTCTTCCAATTGGATCACTTCCAACCCCTCAGCAGTATTTTTTTCTGAGCTCTGCTAATGCTGCCTTACCAGGAAATGTGTGCTTCCACACACCAAGTTCCTTTCAGTTTCTAGTGTGACTGCAATTTGACAGCGATTTGACAGCATGGACTCAGAAGGCCAAGATTACACTGAGGGTAACACCGAGTGTTCCTGCTAGGTGTCACGCTTATGGTAAGCCACAGACATATCCCTTCCCCCAGGATGGATAAGTCTGCAGTGAACACTCACTGCAATCCTCCCTGGCCAGCCGCTATGGGTACCTAAGATACTAACTGAACTCGGATCACTGGAGGTGTAGTCATGGCTTTATCCCTCTATACTATGGAATTATATTATGGAGTTAGCGCTATAGGAAATTTCTTGCAAAAGTTTTGTGTCACTTGTTATATGTTTAAATGTTCTAATTAGTTTTCTTCTGGATTCCTTACAGCAGCCTGATATCCTTTTCGAAATCTGATCTCTAGAACTGATTGCATTACTCAGGACATAATCTGACCAGGGTCCATGAGAACCATCACTTCTTTGTTTCTGTAATCAGCTTCCGAAGCATACACCTCATCATTTTTATTTGCTGCTTCCACTGCCGTCTCACTCAGCTAATAGTGGTCCAATCCAGGTTTGACCAGCACCACCATATAATTTTCCTGATTTGCTGTCTTCATCCCAAAGACATGCTGTAGATGGATTGGAGACTCAAAAACAGTTGTATGTGGGGAATACATGTAAGTGTGTGACACTGAAGAATGACTGTTGCAGGACTAACCACCTGGCAATGCTAAAAACTGCCTCTAGGAGGGTCATTATGGAAGTGACACCCTGACTCCATGTACAAAATGTGAAGTAGTGGGATGATGCCAGTAATGAAGCCAGTCAGATGTTCATCTCATATATGAGTTATATGTGAGGTGCATGTTTTCATTATTATCAGTAGTTACTGTTGTAAATAACTTTGTAGCTATGTTTTATAAAGAAAAGTGTTATAGTACATTGCATTTCACTAAATGTAACTCTATGGTTATAGTTTCCAAAGATGGCACTTACACCTGTGAATACTTTTGAGTTGAAAAGGGTGCCTGGCAAAGCATAGTTCCAGGTAGTCTATGCTGGTAAATAGTCACTTTTATAGTTAAGAAGTGTGCCCGTTTTGGCAAAATGGTATTGTACTGTGGTTATTATCCATTTAATATTGAGTGGAAGGTATTAGCTGATCCTGTCTTTTCATTTTGTTGGACAGCTTATAAGCTGTGTGTAGCCAAGGGATAAGCAGGGGTTAGTGTTCATTTGTTTACAATATGCTTTGCTTATTGTGACTTTTTCCAGGATAAGTTGAAATCTTTCAGTATTACATGTTCCTTTCCTCTGTATTGGGTTTTAAATAGATCCATCCCACTTCAGGAGTTTGGGTTTTGATTTTAAGTGTTGTGCCTTGCACTGCTCCCTAGCAGAGATTTTTGTTTGACTGAGCATTATTTTTTTTCAATAATATTTCTTTATTGTTTATTTTTAATATACATCATTTCACAAGCGTAAACACAGGTGATATACAACTGGTACAAGAACAATCAATTAAAACATATTTACACTATTTACATGAATGCTTTCATAATTTAATAGTATGGAAAAAGAAAAGAGTTGTTTTCTCCAGGGTTAGTACCATCAAGTTAGTATACTGCTATATGATGTTATGATTTTTATTGTGTATGTTGTAAATGTCTTCCCAAGTCAATGTTTTATGCAAGTATAATATTGAAAATTAGTTCCCAACGTTTCAAAATATTGGGATTTTTGTTTTGTTTATTATGTATTTGTGGGCTAATATATGTTTTGTCGCTAAGTTCCTAAAGCTATTCCATGATATTTTAGATGGGGTCAGCCAGTTGGTAGCTATGTAAAGTTTCATTAATAAGAAGATATTAATGAGAATGATTGTTTGGTTTTTAGATAGGTTAATTGGGGGAATATGTAATATCGTAAATTCTCATGTGAGCGTTGATGATTGATATCCCATCTTTTGTAGCTGTACTTTCAGGGAGTTCCAAAGTTTGAATACACATTTACAACTCCAGAACATATGTAAAAGGTCAGCAGTTTCATCTTTACACTGTGGGCAAAATTGGGAGTTTCTAGGGTTAAATTTATGCAGTCTAAGGTGTGTGTAATAAGCATTATTATATATCATGAGTTGGGTAAATTCTAGCTTTTGAAGAGATATGGATTTTATTGTTAGATTGATTGCTTGTATTATTTTATTGTTTTCTATCAATGGTATTTTTTCTTTCCAATAATTAGATAAGAGTATGCGTTCTTGAAATTTCAGGTCTTTGATCATTTTGTATGAGCATGTTATAAATTTACTGTATTGTAGAAGGGCTTGCCAAAGTGAGTTGCATTTGATTAAGTCATCTTTATTGATGTTTATGTCTTGAAGGTAACTTAAACACAGTTCTTTAATCTGTCTTGAGATCAACAAATATGTCTTGGGTGGGCCCAATTGGTTTATTATTTCTTGCGTGGGACAATTCAAAAATGGGTATAGATCTTGTAGCGTTATATTAATTATAAGTGGGAATTTTTTCAGGTCAAGTATCTGGTTATTAATTCTCAAGTTAGGTTTTTGTAGATAGGTTGCAGTATCATCATGGGTTGAAGGAGATTTACTGATTTAAAAAGATTTTGTGTTAATGTTATGGAATTTTTAAGGGATTCCAATAGGCTATATGCTTTAATGTTTTTACTACTTAAGAAAGGTATTGATTTGGGATTTATATTCAGGCTTTCAATATGTTTAAAATCTAATTTTACCCAATGTGGGGACCAGCTATTATCTAGCTTATTGTAGTTTGCAATTCTTAAAGTTCTATTGGCATTTATGATTGAGTAGTAATTTTCAAAATTTGGTAGGTCTAATCCACCTATGTTTTTCGGAGTCATCAGTTTATCATATGAGATTCTACTTTTTTTTTGATTCCCATATAAATTTAGCGAATTCAATATGAATTTGCTTAACAAATTTCTTGGATATTAATAGCTGGGAAGACATGAAGATGTATAAAAATCTGGGCAAGATGTTCATTTTGATAATTGAGACTTTAGCTAATGGTGGTAGTTTCAGATTTTTCCATCTCTTTCGATCAAGTAAAATGTGGCCCCACTTTTGTTTGATATTATTAAGGTAAAAATTTTTGTTATCTGTAGAGAATGTAATTCCTAGATATTTAATCTTTTCTTCAGATTTTATTTGACCTATCAGTGGTAGGAGTGATTTGAGTTTTTAAAGGGAAGATGTTAGATTTTTTAAGGTTTATTTTATAGTTTGAAATTGATGTGAAATCTTCAATAGCAGATAATATTTTGTTGGTGTCTGTGGTTGGCGTTGTACAGTATATGTTGAGATCATCAGCAAAGGCTGACAAGGAGATTTTTGTGTTATATATTACTGGGGCATTATGATATACATTTTGTTTGATGTTTAAAAATAGGGGTTCTAGATATAGGTTAAACAGTAAAGGGGATAAGGGACACCCTTGACGAGTGCCATTTCTGATTTGAATTCTATTAGACCATCTTTTATTTATATATAATATTGTATAAGGATTGCTGTATAATATTTGTAGGGTTAGAATAAATTCTTGGGGTATGTTAAAATAGGGTAGGATTTGAAATAAAAATCTTATGTTGACTATATCAAAGGCCTTATGAGCATCTATAATTAGTGCATATATGTTTTGGTTATTTTGATTGGCATATGAAATTAGGGTGTGTAGTGTTAGTGTATTGTCAATGGTTTGCCTAGATGATAAAAAAACAGATTGTTCACTCGAAATAATTATGTCCGTTATTTTTTTCAGTCTATTAGCCAGAATAGATGTTAGAATTTTGGTATCAATATTGACTGAGCATTATTCATTCTAGTGTGGATGACAACAATAATCAGAATCACACTCTTGCCATCTCATTTGCCAGTTCTGTCTTTTAAATAAACAGAGAATGTCATGGTATTAGGTTCATAGTTTTGTATATGGCTTCAGCAATGTTTTCATCATAGCAAGCCATGCTTAGAACTCAACAGTTTTCCTATAAATGCCTACATTTCTATGCAGTAATAATATCATTACAAATGATTAAACAATGTTAGGCTTAGTATTACTGTATTACATGCATTGCCCATTAAAAGGTCACCTTAAGAAAGCTGCTCAGTTTTATCCTGAATAACCAATTAAAATTTAGTCTACATTTGAGAATCGCTGTTAATAAATCCAGTCATTAACAGTAAGTAAGATCCTGAATTTGTACACTACTTCAGCTCACTGAAGCCACAAGTGCATGAGGCTAACCTTACTGACTGCATAGGCCTGCCACTGCAGTAGGCTTCTGCACTTGGAAAATATGTGGCACTGCAATAGATTTAAAGTATATTTACAGGGAAACTTTGACCCCCCCACCCCCCCCCCACCCTCTAGTATGATGACAGTAAGGGCTGGGCTATTGTGCATTTGTCTAAAATAAATTAGAATATTTATTCTTTTTTTTTGTTTGTTTTATTTGGAAGGTAGCTAGCAGTGCTGTGAATGAAAGCAACTTTTCATCTTTCATTTGTTTAAAGTGTGGTATTAGTAGCTGGCATTCATTTGTATAAAATAATTTGTATTATACAATGACCCCCCCCCCATTAATATTCCAAAACGTGCATGCTGATTGGCCAGCATGCCCATTGTAAATCCCACAATATATCAACAGAAAAAGGTTCGGAGCAAAAACGGAGCAATGGAGACTTTCTTTTCTCCATTGCTTCCATTTCAAAGCATTGATGTACTGGGTATGCGTGAGAATGCGTGGGAATGCAAGTCCCATAAGCATGCACAGTACATCAACACAAGGAAGCAGTATACCACCACCGGCGGAAGAAAAGTAATGCGCCATTATACAAAGACATTATTTAAGAAAAGTAAGTATTTTTTCTTAAATAATGTAATTGTATAATAGCAATAACTGACTCCATGGTTGTGGTATATTGAAGATTTACCCGCGGTTGGTTTTATTTAATCACTCAGCCTTCGACCTTGTTATTAAACCATGCCAACCATGGGTAAATCTTCAATATACCACACCACGTTGTCAGTTATTGCTTAAATATTTACTCCCCCCAAATTATCTCTCTTAATAAGCTGGAAAAAGCAACCACCAGGGAGTAGTTGTGATTTGGATGAAAGTAATGTTTTCTCTTCATTTTTTAAGTTTAAAACCAGGCAATAAGGGCTAATGTGCATTTTAGTAGAAGAAATTGGAATATTTATTTTCTGTTTTTTTTTGTTTGTTTGTTTATGAAGGGAGGTGGTAACTATGCTGTGCATTAAAGTAACTTGCTGTTTCCATTTGTTTAGTTTAAAGTCTGGCATTAAGAACTAGTCTGGGCTAAATATGTATGAAATAGATTGGAATATTCTTTTGGGGGGTGACTAGCTGTGCTGTGGCTGAAAGCAATTCACCCTTTTATTTGCATGGTTTAGTATATTATATTTTAATATTAAAATAGATTCCTTTTTCCTAAGGAGATATTTCATCCTGTTCTCACTGATGTAACTTGAATTAATTTGTTCTAGAACAGATACTTTAAAATCCATAAATTTTCACCCATGCTTTTTATTACAATGTTCTGCAAGTGGGCTTATTATTTTATTATTTTTAATATCTCTCACATGTTTCTTAATTCTCTCTCCCAAACTTCTTTTGGTTTCACCAATATAAATTTTACTACACTCACACTTTATGGCATAAATTACTCCTACACTTTTACAAGTGTAGTGTCCTTTAGTATCAAACCTTTTTCCATTTATTTGTTCAAAGGTATTTATTATATATTGGCAAATAGAGCATACTGTAGTACCATATTCTATTTCTACATTCATTATTATTTCTATTGGTCTTTTATATGTACTATGCACCAAAAAATCCTTTAAGCTTCTACCCCTTTTATAGGAAAATTTTTGTTGAATTTCTGAATGTGAAGAAACTTCTCTTCTAATGATATTCCAAAAATCTTCCACCAATTTTTGCAACTTATGTGAGAAAATAGTGTATTTGGACACAAAAACTATTATTTGTTTCTGATCCCATCCCTTATGTGTTTCTATGCATCTATTATCTAAATATTTATTTCTGGGATCATTTTCTTTGTGTCCAAATATTCTATTATAACTCTCCCTCACTACTTTTTCAGTATAACCTCTATCTATAAATATATTAACCACTTTGGAAGCTTCTCTTTTAGCATCTTGCAAATCACTACATAGTCTCTTAATTCTCAAGATTTCACCATGTGGCAAAGCTTTTTAGTGTGTGTGGAGTGACAACTAGTCGCATGAAACATGTGACTAGGCTGATGAAACTTTCTATAAATTTGAGTTTTTTTTTCCATCACTCAGTCCTTCCAAAGTTAAGTCTAAATAATTTACTCTTATGCCCTCCGGTAATCCATCATATTTAATTTGGAATCTATTATTGCTCATATATTCCATAAATGTATTCACTTCATTTCTTCCCCCCTTACAAATAAATATGAGGTCATCTATGACTCTAAAATATTCTAGAACATAAGCTCTATAAAATTGACTTATGTATATGTGATTGTATTCCACCAGCCCCATAAACAAATTTGCATACATAGGAGTGAATGCCACCCCCATAGCTGTACCTTGTAGCTGTTGGTATAGTATACCATGATCATCATCTTTTGGCTTTTCCCGTTAGGGGTCACCACAGCGGATCATCTGTTTCCATTTCTTCCTGTCCTCTGCATCTTGGTCTGTCACACCGACCACCTGCATGTCCTCTCTCACTACATCCATAAACCTTATCTTAGGCCTTCCTCTTTTCTGGTTATCTGGTAGCTTTTCCCAATATACTCTGCATGCCTCCTCAGCACATGTCCAAATCAATGTAATCTTGCCTCTCTGGCTTTGTCTCCAAACCTTCCAACCTGGGCTGACCCTCTAATATACTTATTCCTAATCCTGTCCACCCTCATCACACCCAGTGCAAATCTTAACATCTTTAACTCTGCCACATCCAGCTCTAACTCCTGCCTTTTTGTCAATGCCACTGTCTCCAACCCATGTAACATAGCTGGTCTCACTACCGTCTTGTAGACCTTCCCTTTCACTCTTATTGGTACTCGTCTGTCACAAATCACTCCTGACACTCTTCTCCACCCACTCCATCCTGCCTGTACTCTCTTCTTCACCTCTCTTCCACACTCACCATTACTCTGAACTATTGATCCCAAGTATTTAAACTCATCTACCTTCACCACCTCTACTCCCTGCATCCTCACCATTCCTCTATCCTCCCTCTCATCCACACACACATATTTTGTCTTAGTCCTGCTGACCTTCATTCCTCTTCTCTCTAGAGCATATCTCCACCTCTCCAGCATCTCCTCCACCTGTTCCCTACTCTCACTACAGATCACAATGTCATCTGCAAACATCATAGTCCACCGGGACTCCTGTCTGATCTCATCTGCCAACCTGTCCATCACCATTGCAAATAAGAAAGGGCTCAGAGCTGATCCTTGATGTAATCCCACCTCCACCTTAAATGCATCCGTCACTCCCACCGCAGACCTCACCACTGTCACACTACCCTCGTACATATCCTGTACCACTCTTAATACTTCTCTGAAACTCCTGACTTCCTCATACAATACCACAACTCCTCTCTAGGCACCCTGTCATATGCTTTCTCTAAATCCACAAAGACACAATGCAACTCCTTCTGACCTTCTCTGTACTTCTCCATCAACACTCTCAGAGCAAACATTGCACCTATAGTGCTCTTTCCTGGCATGAAACCCATACTGCTGATCACTAATCATCACCTCCCTTCTTAACCTAGCTTCCACTACTCTTTCCCATAACTTCATGCTGTGACTGATCAGTTTAATTCCTCTGTAGTTACTACAGCTCTGCACATCACCCTTATTCTTAAAAATCGATACCAAAACACTTTTTCTCTATTCCTCAGGCATCTTCTCACTTTCCAAAATTTCATTAAACAATCTGGTTAGAAACTCCACTGCCATTTCACCTAAACACCTCCATGCTTCTACAGGTATGTCATCTGGACCAACAGCCTTTCCATTCTTCATCCTATTTATAGCTATCCTTACTTCTTCCTTGCGAATCCATTGCACTTCATGATTCACTGTCCCCACATCATCCAACCTTCTCTCCCTCTCATTATCTTCATTGTAAAGCTTCTTACTAGCCTTCCTAATTCTGTCAGAAAACTACCAAACCACACAAACCCATTTTGAGATTTTGACAGTTATTGAAATAGTTATCAAATGCCAAGGCTTGACAGCTGTCAAAAGACATTTCTAATGCTATAGTTAGGTACTCTTGTTGCAGCAGTTAACAGATGTGACAAAGTGAAGCAGTTCAAAAGGAAAATAAACAAAAATTATCAACTGGTAGTTTCAGAGTTGCATAAACTTTTTTTCTTCTGTGTACCTTACTTTGTTGCTATAAAATGCCCTGCAAATGTCATGGCTTCACTAGGAGCCTCCATAATTGTGTGGCCACTTCAGTCAGAGATACTGTTTGGGGACAGTGCTTTTTACCAAGAGTAGTGCTACATGTCAGAGCTCCAGACCAAGCAGAAAAGTGATGCAGTGAAAAATGCTTTTTTTTAATTTAAAGTGCCACTCCAGTGATAACAAATGGTTAAAGTGCAATACAAACCCATAAGGCATTCCAGGGAGAGACACATAATAATGAGTTGTGCTGTATTCCCCAGAAATGCTCATCAAATGTGAATTACAGACCTGATTTATTCAGAAAACCACTCAGTTGCATAAATCACCATCCCCTGCTACATTTATAAACATAGCCAAAAGTTCATGTTAACTCAATACTTTCAATGAGTGAGATTGCAGTAGAAGTAAGTGCAGGGATGTTTATTGGACAGGTAGTGGTAGGAGATGTGTGTGTGCGTGTGTGTGTGTGTGTGTGTGTGTGTGTGTGTGTGTGTGTGTGCGCGTGTGTGCCTGTGAATGAGGTGCCTGTGCTACTGTGATGCATGTGTCATTGGCACAGCAAAATGATTGTTAGCACTTGTGGTAATCCCCAAACAATTTAAAAATATTCAGATTAACTGAAAATGAGATCATTCCTCATTGCAGCTAATGTATCTCTCAATTTTTTATGTTCACGTTGAAGGGCCCATTTTGCTGCAAACTTAACACTTGTGGCTGGCCCATTTCTGAGTCCTGTCCAAAGTGTCAATACTCCACTCAGTCCCCTCTATCAGGCAAGTACATTTTAAATATTTCAAAACAGCACTTTAATCACAGTATACTTGAACTAAGGTGTCAAAAATATGCACTTTGCCTGACAAAATGCAAAGCAGAATTTCACAGCTCCTGTCATATTAGTAATACAAAATGCCAGATCTTGTTTATTGGAATTAGTTGAAAGATGTACAATACCGCACTGACATATAGACAGACACATGTACACACACACACACACAGATACACACTTTTAGATCAGCAGTGAGATACACAAATTATTGACTATTACCTAGCAATTTCTAAAAGTGCAATACTTAAAATATTCCACTATACACAAGGAATGGGACGAAACAAAAAAAATCAATAAACAAAAGCATCATTTAAATTAAAACTATACAATAAAAAAGCATTGAGGGCATTTTCTAAATGCAATATTGCCCCCCCCCCCCAAAGTGAGTTTTATAAGAAAATAACAGAGCTTCCAGAAGTGGATGGGACATCTTCCTGTGGTCTATGGGTGGAACTGTAGTTCCTATTATGCCCACTATAACATGTAATATTGCTTACTTAACGAATGAAAAAGGATAAAAGCTACTGTTTCATCGAACATGGTAGATAGCTGTTGTAGGCCACCTAAACATCACGGTCAGTCATAGATCCCTTCGTCCTCACTGCCTTCAAATCTCAATGACAATTACTTTTTTCTCTTATTAACTCTGAGCTGCAGTGGAAAAATACTCCACAGTCATTTTCCACATATATTTAACAGAAAAAAGCAGAAAACATCATGGAAAGGGCAAAAAGTAAGTCTATAAATAAAATTTGTTTCCACAAAAACTGCAAATTTGATGGATCTGCTGGAAAGCAGATAAAACATAACACAACACCTTTTTACAATATACAAAACAAAATGCCAATTGTACATGTTCTGATTGCATACATTTTAGAAAGTCACTTTTACAAAGACATGTAAAATACTTAAATGAGTTTGAAATCATAATAAAGTAACTGGCAAACAATGACATAGGATGATTAATGTATAGTGACTTATACAAGGCTGAAAATACTCCAAAAAAGTTTTACAGTACAAATAATAGCTCCTTTTCCACCCTCCTACACTTTAGTTTGCTGCAGACCTAATTAAGAAAGCTTGTTATCTGGAGAACATGATCACTGAATTTACTACAAAGCCTTTAATGTGAGGAGAAGACTGAGAACGGCTGCATGAATGCATGCCAGAGTTGGTCACTAAAACAGAATGCAGGCTGATAAGCAGGGTGACAGTAACCCTTCTCACATGCTGGGAAGGCCACACTACGTCTTCTGCTGTGTAGAATAATCACTTCATGGCTCCTGCTATCAGCTGTACAAAATGTCTACTTTTCAAAATGTTATTACCATTTACGTATGTGATATTGAAAGAATGCAGCATTATACTCCAGATTATGATATAACTTTAATGAATTCACAAGAGAAAAAGTCTAGAAGTCACCAGTGAGGCAACATGTTATTCCTATTTGTCATCTCTGTCTTGTCTTGAGTGGAAACTCAGCAATGCACGTGTACACTATCAGTGGAAACACAGCAATGTACGTGTACACTATCAGTGGAAACACAGCAATGCACATGTACACTATCAGTGGAAGCACAGCAATGCACGTGTACACTGTCAGTGGAAACACAGCAATGCATGTGTACAGTATCAGTCTGACAAGAGCTGCAGTGCATGTTACTAAGTTCTGCAAGGGTTAGGCCTGTAAGACTGGGTCTGTGACTATTGCTGCCAGGCAGAAAGTCAGCTAATATTCAAGCAAGGTAAAATAAGATCCACAGCACATGCCATATACTTCACTGTATCATCTGACAGGGCCATGTTATAAATTCACTGATTTTGGAGAAGTAGTAAAGCATTTAATTTCAGCAGCTACAAGGCTGATCATTGAGGTGAGTCAAGAGGCACAGCACAGCATAACAAGAAAAAAGTGAAACTCATTTTAAAGGACCTTAGGAAAAATAATTATAGACATTGTACAGAAACTGACTTTGAATTTCATAGGTTCGTAGGTGTGTACTAGGCTAACAACCACTGGAGCCTCTATAAGCTTAGGTAAGTATCTCAGTTGTAGCCCACAAGTTTATGTGCCTTAGAAGTTATTTTAAGGAGGCTGATTCTGTTGATTATTGAACTAGGTTCTAGACCCAGGACGTATTTCCAACTTCCCATTCATTGGTCGAGGTTTCCCTTGAACAGGGTTAGGGAAAAGCTCTGCTTCACATGGATGGGAAGCCTGATCCAGAGAAGAAGATTTAGAATTCTCTAAGACACATAACTGTCCCTCTAACGTGTCCTATATATGTCACATGCAAAGTTTAAACCCTTTGATAGAGCTTCATTTTGCAGATATACAAAACATCCATCAGAGTGAGAAACAGATTATAGAGGTAGGGTTTGAGGCAATCTGCATAGTACATGCTGTTTATGCCCTGTATTCTTTTTATCAGGAACCCTTGCAGATGTTCCAGTTGTTGAATGTGCCTGATGAGGTACATACCGAATGGGGCATTGTACTCAATAATAGGCCTGATGAGGGCTGACTACAGTACAATAATGACTTCCTTGGACCTAGATTCCACACTTTGCTTATAAGTTGAGCAATATAGAATGGTTTCCTTACTACCTTAATTACATGGTGGTTGAAAACCAGGATACTATCTACAAGCATACCCATATCCCTGACTACTGGTTCTATTCTTAGAGGTATGTTATTGATGAGGTAATATTCTAGGGTTTCTGGCATCCCAAGAGGTACTGTTATGCATTTGTTGATATGAGTTTTAAGTTGTGACTTTGCAACCAGTCATTTGTCTGTGTCAGTCTATCATATAGTATGTTAGTGTCTTGGAGGGATTCTATGACTGCTCCTAGTCTGCAGTCATCTGCAAACTTGGTCAGCCAGAGTCCCATGACACTGGACTTGACTTCAGAGAAGTAGATGTCAAAAATGAGCAGATCCAGCACAGAACCCTAAGGGGCACTACTAGGGACCAACCTCTTTGTGGAGGTGGTCTACCCTATCCTAACTTCCTGGGTCCTATCCGAAAGACAGGTGACTATCCAGCATGTAACATACGTGATTGCACCGATGTCCGTGATTTTTCTTACAATGTCCAAGTGTAATATTGCTTCAAATACCTTAGCCAAGTCAAGGTAGGCAATGTGCATCATTTTGCCCTTATCCATTGCCTTGGTAACCTTCTCAAAGAAGTCCACCAGGTCAAGTAGGCAAGATCTGACCTTAACGAAACCAAACTGGGTTAATTATAGTATTTGAAGGTTTTCTATGTCATTATTAAACATTTCCATGATAACTCTTTCCATGTCTTTGCATATGAGACTAGAGAGACTCATGAGTCTGTAGTTCCCAGGGACTGTTGATGGCCAGCACTTGTGCAGAGGGATAACTGTTGCAGTTCTCCAATCATGTGGCACAAGGCCTGTTTGGAGGCTATGGCTAAACAGTGACTCCAGTGGCATCTTAGGATACTATCAGGACCCATATATGTAGTATTTTGGGCCTTTTTGAGCACATCTAGGACCTGCTCCCTAGTGATAGTTGGGGGGTTCAGCCCAAGAGTTTACTTTGGCCTGCTGATGCTTGAGGTAAAGTGTCAATGGACATTTTCTGAAAGTGATTATATGTATGTGGTATTTGCACTGAATAACCCCTAGATACTATATATTGCAATAAAATTTACATCTTTATAATGTTAAAAGTAGAGGTGGAGTAAAACTACTAGTCTGGCAACTGATAGAGGAAGAGGAGGCATGAACAAAAGAGTTGAAATGGGAGGATAGTAATAGAGAGACAGAGGAAGAAGAGATTAGAAAAGCTGTGGCAGAATTTTACTGCAATCTGTATAAAGGAGGAAAGATTAGCCTGGGGAAATGGCTGTAATTGGTAGAGTGGGGCTCTGACATGACAAGATGACAGAAGGATGCATAATTAAAAGGTAAGAAAATGGGAGGTTATTTAATCACTGAGATAAGCCAAAAGGGTCACGTTTAGAGGCCAGGATGGCTTTCACATATTTTTTTTATAAAAAAATTGGACATAGCAATGGGAAAGAAATTTGTATATTTAATAATGGTGTGAAAGTGGGGGTCTTGCAACCATTTATGTCAGAAGCCACAGTGATATTTCTATTGAAAGAGGAAAGAAATCTAGAAGGGTCAGCAAATGTTGCCTTTTGCCTATATTAGCCATCTCTTTGGTGTAAGGAGTTAAAACCCTGACTATGACAAAGCTAGTTTGTTTTACTGACAGTCTGAGTGCAGGAAGGGATGGATGGGGAAAGAGAAGAGTTGTGAACATATCTCTCTGTGGCTGAAGGGAGAACGGATGTGCGGCAGGGATGTTGTGGGGATACAGACATAGGAGACAAAACTTTTGCTTCTGCTCATTGTGCATCACCACTTGTGATGTAGAGGGAATGCGAAAGATGGATGATGGTACTGCTTCCGGCACTTGGCCATTATCCAATGAAGAATGGATGGGCTAGAGGACTCTCACCCCTGTGGGGAATGAGCTGCCTGTCTGGGAGAGTTTAGGGGAAGCTTGACAGTAACTGTAGATCAGGAATATGCATGAGGCAGTATGCCTCTCAACCTCTTGGACAAAGCCATAAATAATGGAGGGACAACGGCCCAAAAATAGGGACATTTTTTAAATATTGCCTTTACAAACTTAGTAAGCTGATAGAATAACAGGTTCTGCATTAGCATTAATTTTCTGTAAGGTATGAGGTCTAAAACTCAAATGTCTGTCATTATTTTCTAACTTCGACCCTCAATGATTTGTCAATGATTAGGCAGAAAACTAAAATTTTATGAGAAACAGACCAAAAATATGAGTTAAAAATCCATACAGTTGAGAGGTTATCGCACACGACAGACATATATATATATATATATATATATATATATATATATATATATGTGTGTGTGTGTGTGTGTGTGTATGTATAAATTTATTTATTATTGCTGCAGTCTGTAAGAGTGACCCCTCATAAAGTTAGATACATAGATAGATAGATAGATAGATAGATAGATAGATAGATAGATAGATAGATTGCTATAGGTATACAAATACATATACATATATACAGCATGAATCTCTGTGTAAGGCTGGAGTGAAGCTGTTTGCTAGGATGTTATGGTGCATCTAGAGAGAGACAACTAGGGAAAAAGAGAGAGAGAGACAGCACCGATACCACAGATTAGTAATAATGACCAGTCTACACTTGCAAAATTGGATTATTGGAGACTGTCATTCATTTTTACTGCCTTGGAGACTGTCATTCACTTTTACTGCCTGGAGAGAGCAAGAAAAAAGAGTTCATCTGGTATAATGCTTTATCATACTCGGAAGAGATTTGATTCTGTAAGTGGAGGTAGTCTTTTGAAGCATTGAAGAAAATAGTGTAAATGGTTTAATGCTTAGAGAAATAAGAGCGCTTTATAAACCCCATAAGTATGAATATTAAAAAATCAAGAATATAGTGAACCCAGACAAACTGAGGATGGCTACCAGGCAAGGATGTCTCTTGTGACCATGTGTAGATTTGGCAGTGATGAAAAAGTTGGCACAAAGAGTGAAACCTTGTTTGGAGGAGGTGGGAAATGTGGCATATACCATAAATGATTGCATGCTACTGGTGGCTGATTTTAAGTTTGTTGCCAAAGATTTTAAAAATGCTTAAGAACATTAGGGATGTTTTAGGTTTAACATTTCAGTTCATGTAATCATCAGCAGTGGTGATAGGAAAAAGGTGATGGGCAGCTGTGTTTGTTAATATCAGTAGTGGCTAGGGGCGTAATTGGTTATCAAGGATCTCCTAGGGGAGTACTTGGTTATCAAGGTTCTCCAGGGGAGTATTTGGTTATTAAGGTTCTTCTAGAGGAATAATTGGTTATCATGGTTCTCCTAGAGGAGTAATTGGTTATCAAGGTTCTCCCACTAGTCAATGATATTATGAGGAAACTATGGTAAGATTTTTGCAGAAAATCAAGGGTATTTTGGACAAGCAGAGAAGCAGGCTACAGAAGGTAGAACACATATGGGGCAGATTATGATTGTACCTATGAGTTTGCATAAACTTATAGGAATGTCACATAGATAAAGGAGATTCAAAAAATAAGTGACAAGCTTGTCGGTAAAGGAAAGTAGGTTACAAAAGAAAAAGTATAACAGAGGACAGGAGGTTAGATCTTGAAAACAGAATGCAGTTCATCAAACATTATCACATTGAAAAAAGCTCTGGGGATAGGTACATATATGTAATTTGCTATATGTTCATTTCCATTAAACTTTGGTGTGCCCAGCATCTACTAGCTTGATGAACAGAGATTACACTGGACATTTACATTAAGTACAGTTGCATTCATATCTTACTTCCTCTAATTTCTTGGATCCTTGACAGCTTGATTTTACATCCAAACATAACTCCAAAGCAGCTCCACTCAGGTTATTAACAGCCTCCTGTGGATGAAGAAAGATGCTTGAAATTGGCAATGATCTTTCTTGACATGTTGGTATCATTTGAAAAAGTGGTTCATGGCATCTTAAGTGACTAGCTGCAGAGACACGTTGTGGTCTTTCATCCTCCCTCAGTTCTGAAGAGGTTTACCTTTCCCCTCTCACTCAACAGGTGATTTCTAGTACAAACCTATGAGGGAACTAGATATGCAGAGTACCCCAGGGCTAGGATTACCACCTGTCCCTCTTTGCGAGGGACAGTCCTACTTTGGGCAATTGTACCCTGTGAAAAAAACTAAAAAATGGCAAATGTCCTGAGATTTTAAGACAAAATGTATTTCTTAAGTTTTCTTTAATAGCTGGATAAAACAGTTATTTTGTGTCTGAAACACATAAATATTATATGAAATAGCATAAGCACTCAAATGCTACAAAAATAAGATTTTATTTTGGCAAACAAAGTAAAGTTATGTCATTTGCACTGGCCTTGGGTATGTTTTGTCCTGCAAAATCTCACATTTTTACAAAAAATGTCCCACTTTGGGCATTTCAAAAGGTGGCAACCCAACCCAGGGCTCATTCCGGGCTCTTCTTTTCTTCAAGACCAATGGTGGTACCATTGAAAGAGGTCGCTCAGTATACAGGTATTCAGTATCATTCTTACTGTGGTGATATTTAGCTGCACCTTTCAGTGCAGTTTAAAGCTGTTTTAAGATGAAAAAATGATAGTTTGAGCTTTGGTGGTTTATTAAAGCATTTATGCTATAAGGAGTCAAGTAGGTGGGCATTTAGAGAAAAAAATGTTGACAGCAAATAACAGGAAGTAGGATATAATAATAATAAAACATCTACACTAAAACATGTAAAAGAAAACATGTAACAATTACAATAAAAACAGCACTGAAGCCAAAGCTTGGTATAGACTTGGATTATTCCTTTTGCTTAGGTTATCTAGATTACACAATTTCAGTCTGTAAAGGTAAGATCAGAGAAGGAAAACATTAAGTACCTGTATGGACAGGAAGGTTTTTATCAATCCCTCCTCTTAAAGTGATTGCAAATTTTTTCTTAGTAACTTTTAACAGTCTGAAAATATTTCAACCCACCCCAGGGTCCAAAAATAAATCTGTCTCTTTTGAAATCAAAATCAACTGCATAACCCCAGTCCTGGTAGGGTCCAACAATAAAGCTGTCTCCTTCAAAATCAAAATCAACTCCATAGCCCCATTAAAACCAGTAACAGTCAGGAACAATTCCAAGACAAACTACCTTTTATGGGGGAGGCTGGCATAATGGTTAAGGTGCTTACTTTACAGACATAAGGTTTAGGGTTTGATTCTCACATGGTTGTAATTGTCTAGGCTTAAAATTGTCCACAAGGGCAGTTAGCCTAGTACTAATCTATGAACCTATTAAGTGACGGTTTGTCAAAATTCAATGCCCCTCCAAACACAGCAGCCTATGAGAACAGTTCACAGAAACTCTGTACAACCATATTAGAGGCTGTTGTACCTACCAGACATAAGCCCATAATTAACTCCAAAAACACACAGCCATGGTAGTATTTCAAATTAAACAGGATATACAATAAAGTGAAAAAATCATGGCAAAAATCAGAAGTGCAACTCCCATAAAGATAATAATTATCTAATCAAGCTAGACAGACAACTAAGAGGACTAATTTGATCAAATAAAGCCAATTCTGAGGTTAAGATAGCTTCCCAGGCAAAATATAACCATAAGACCTTCTACAGCTATGTCCAAAATCTCAAGGGCAGTACACAGCAGTGTGCTGAACTGGTAGTTAATGGTGCTAAATTTACTAAACCTGGTGATACAGCAAATCTGCTGGCTGACAACTTCATGTCAAGCTTTACCCCCCCCCCCAGTCACCCCCAGCCACTCCCCAAGAAATACCCACAAACATAACAACTCCAATTATGACTAGAGAGCATGTCCTGGCTGGGTTCACTAATGCCAAGAACACATCCTCGATGGGCCCCAATAACATCCTGGGATGCCTCCTGAATAGTCTAAAATATGACTTATCAGAACTAGTGCAGTTGCTATTTAACTATGGTCTCAAAACAGGCTATGTACCTGGAGAATGGAGGACTGCAATGATCATCACCCTTCTTAAGGGAGGACCATCAACATATTCAGAAATCTACAGACGCATTAGTCGGACTAGTCTTATTTGCAAAGCAATAGAAATAATTATTATGTAAACACTCGACAAAGACATAGGAGACATCCAGAGACTGGACCCATCCCAGTTTGACTTTATCATAGAAAGATCATGTCTACTGAACTTGGTGGACTTCTTTGAAAAAGGCAGCAAGGCAACAGATGAGGGTAAAGCAGTGCATACTACCTACCTTTATCTAGCTGAGGCATTTCATATATCCTACTTGGACATTGTAAACAAAGTTATGGAACTAGGCATAAACCCCTTTACAACTTCCCGGATAGCCAACTGGCTCATGGATAGGGCCCATGAGATTAGGATCAGTGAGGCCACATCTACAAAGAGGGTGGTCACCAGTGAAGTCCCTCAGTGCTCTGTCTAGGCCCACTTCTGTTTGGCATCTAGTTCTTGGAGGTTAAAGCCAATGTCAAAGGCCTCTGGATGACCAAGTTCACAGATGACTGCAAGCTAGGAACAGTCATAGATTTCTCCCCCAAGATGAAAACACCCTATAGGAAGGTCTAACACAGATAAATGACTGGTGCCAAAGTCATAGAGTAAAACTCAATGCCAAGAAATACATTATAGTGCCTTTTGGGAAGCTGGCCACACTGAGAAACTATGTCATAAATAAAACACCCCTAAGAGTTTACTCACTAGTCAGGAATCTGTGGACTCATGTAGATAATAACATAGACTTTGACCAACATGTTCCAAGGTAGTAAAAAGCCTTCTGTGTTGCTCAGCTTATAAGTAAGGGCATGGTATCTAGGTCCAGGGAAGTCATCATACCAATGTGATTGTCTCTTATGAGACCCGTCCTAGAGTATAATACCCCCTTCAGTATGTACCTGGCCAGACACATGCAGCAGGTAGAATCTCCACAAAGGTTCCTTATGTAAAGAATACAGGGAGTAAACACAATGTCCTAAACAGATCCTATGCAGATCACCACAAAGCCCTATCTCTATGCTCGGTACTATACAGATTACTGAGAGGCAACCTATGCCAGGCATACAAGGCATCCTTGGACCCTGCTCTGATGAGACTGCAACAAAACAAACAGTATTAGAGCAACTAGGTCCAAAGACCTAAATTTTACTTGCAGCATAAATAGAACATATCAGAGAGACAGATATGTATCGCAGAAAATTCCCAGTCTCTGAAATAGGTCCCCATCCATGTGAAGCAAAGTTCCTTCCTTACCCTATTTAAGTGTAACTTGAACCAATGGATGGGAAATTGGAACTTTACCCTTGGTCTGGTGCCTATGTCTCTGATGGACAGAGACAGTCAGCAATTCATGTCAAAACCAGAAATCACCCCCATATAAATGTCTAAAACATAGCACACTTGGGTTACATTTGGGTTGCATGGCTAGGTTTATAGAGGCCCTAGTGGTCATTAGCCTAGACACACTTATGAGTCTATGAACCTGTAAGTTGCCTTTTAAATTCCACTCTCCCCTCACATAAAACAAGACCAGTGTATTGGCCTATTGACCTTCTGTCACAGAATCTGTCATTTGGCTGGGTTCTTTCCTGAACTCAGCTCATTACTAGTACAACTGGACATCCTTCTTTTGCCAGAGGACATGCATGACATGGTTGTCTTAGACTGTATTAGTCTAGAACTCCCAGCTGAAATGTTTTAGTTGTTGAATAATGTAGCAGCCATATTTGTGATGGATGATTCCAGCATGTGGAAGACATCATATTTGTATAAAATAATGTCCTAAAAATATGGCGGATCAATGCAATTGCAGCATTTCATATTCTGATGCCATTATAATCATTTACATTTTCTTGCAGACCAATTCTTCTTGCATAGGATTTATTAGAATGTCCTGAACAAGCAGTTTGCGAAAGCATAACCTGAAGAAGCAGTTTGTGAAGCCTTGTTGGTTAAAATAATTTTAATAAAATATATAAATGGTTTCCTGAGCTTGCAGTTTTCTTAGATATATTTTGCTTTTGCTTGGAATTTATTTGTTGTGGCTTCTTAATAGTTGTTTTATTTAACAGGATGTCATTGAACCACTTGCAAACCAAGAGCTAAGTACTTCATCTACTCCAATATGAACATATTTTCAAGTGTGGAGTTGCCCCTTTCCCCACTGTTGTTTGACATCACAATTGCAGAATATAAATAAGAAGAGTGGGGCATGAAGTTTCTGCATGAAAATCTGATTTGACTTTGTTTTTAACACTTGTTATACACCAGATTTAATAACACAGCAGACAAATACTGTAAGATATCCCTTTAAATACTTTCTCATGTCTTATTATAGGTTCATAGGTTCATAGGTAGGTACTAGGCTATTAGCCCAAGGGCCTAAGCAAGCCTAGCCAACAAGGTTCCCTGGCTTATGCCACCCAAGAAAGTTAATTTCCACTGCCTCTGTCAAGCAGAGACAAAGAAGTGATTCCCGGGGTGTATTTTCTATTTCCCATCCACTCATTAAGATTTTTCTTGAAGAGTGCTAAAGAGGAACTTTGCTTGACATAGATGGGTAGCTTGTTCCAGAGTATAGGAATTCTTTGGGACAGGAATCTATCCCTCCAGCATGTCCTGTTTATTGTGGTGACAAGGTTTAGGTCCCTAGAGTGTGTAGCTCGGAGGGATTGGGATTTCTTTAGGTGTAGCATGTCCAACAGCTCTGGGTTTAACATAGCTTTATATGTTTGGCAGAGATCTCTTTGGAGTAGGTGATATGCTACAGAGTAAAGCTGGAGTTTTTTGAGATGGTCAGTGTAGGGCATCTATTTGAGGCTAGTAATCCTCTTTGTGAGGTACTTCTGTGGCCTTTCCGGCTGCTGCAGATGTCTTGTGAGGTATATTCCAAAAGGGGCGTTGTACTCTATAATGGGTCTAATGAGTACAGAGTAGAAGGGAACAATGACCTCTTTTTTTCCTGGATCAGAAACCTTTTGTGATGATGTGTGCCACATAGAAGGATTTCCTGACTACTGTGGTGATGTGATTATCAAAGGAGAGACTACTGTCCACCTGGATCCCAAGGTCTCTTATCACACATTCGGTATTAAGTAGACTGCTGTTTATGAGTTTTTACCAAAGGGGATGACAATGCACTTTTTGGCATTGAGCTTGAGGCCATGCCTCTGACACCAGGCATCTGTCTCAGTGAGGCCCTTCTGTATGGTATCCACATCATTTGGGGACTCGACTATGGCTCCTAGTTTGCAGTCATCTGCAAACTTCATTACCCAGAGGCCTTCTGTATTAGCCTGTACTTCAGAGAAGTAGATACCAAACAGGAGAGGTCCCAGGACTGAACCCTGTGGTACTCCACTTGTCACTGGTTTGAAGTCAGATTTGGAGTCTGCAACTTTTACAGTGTGGATTCTGTCAGTGAGCCAGTTGACAACCCATCTTGTGATGTAGGGATTTATACCTAGTTTAGTGAGTTTAGCTATAATTCCAGAATGGGGGATGGTGTTGAAAGTGTCGGCGAGGTCAAGATAGGCTGTGTGAACCACCTTACCCTCGTCTACAGCTTTGGTGACTGCCTTAAAGAAGTCAATCAGGTTCAGAAGGCATGATCTGCCTTTCACAAACCCAAACTGGGTGGGGTCCAGAGTTTGGAGGTTACCAGTGTCTTTGTTTATGAGTTCCATGATTATACGTTCCATGGCCTTGCAAACCAGGCTCGTCAGGCTAATAGGTCGATAGTTCCCAGGATCAGTGGTGGCTCCCCCTTTGTGGAGTGGGATAACTGTTGCTGTGCGCCATTCAGTGAACACAAAGCCAGAAGTGAGACTATGATTGAACATGGTGCTTAGGTGGGGAGCCAGTTCGTTCTGAAGTTCGTGAAAAACAAAGCCTGGTATGTTGTCCAGTCCCATGGATGCTGTGTTTTTGGTTTTAGAAATTCCAGCTTTTACCTGCATAGATATGATTATAGGGTCTCTGCATTCTTCCTGTATAGATATGGGCCCTTTAGGGGGTGGGGGGGTGGGTAAAGTTAGCATTGAACCGATCTGTCAGGATGTTGGCAATATCAGTTGGTTCTGTCATTTTCTTGCCTTTATGCAGTAACTCAGAACAGATCTGGGTGTTGCCATTGAGATTCTTGACATAGCTATAGAATGCTTTGTGGTTGCCCTTAGAATTAGTGGTGATTTTTTTTTCGTAGCTAGCTTTGGAGGATCTTATAAGGGATCTCAGCTTCTTACTGAGGCTGACCAGGGAGCTCCTCCACTCATGAGATTTTACTCTCTTTTGCAACAGTTTCTTCCTTCTGTTGTAGAGTTTGCTTATGGCAGGGGACCACCAGATTGTCTTCCTTTTTTTTGGAGGATAGTGTCTTGGTTCTGTTTGGGATAGAATGATCCATGCACTCATGTAAGTGCTTATACAGTGCATTTGTGTAGGATTCAGCAGTCATAACTGCATTGTCCATCTGCATTTGTGTCATGAAGTTCACCACTTCTGTCTTAAGAAGCATGAAGTTGGCTTTGGAGAAATTTTTTACCATGGTATCCTTAATGGTGGGTGGGGGTGGGATGCGGATATCTAGGATGATTAGCTTATGGTCAGATCTGACCAACGAGGAGTTGATTTCAGGTGTGGAACACCAGTCACTCATGTTGGTAATGACTAGGTTTAGGATATTGTTGTCCCTGGTGGGGGTGTGGATAAGTTGATCCAGGGCATTGGAATTTATGAATTCCAAAAAGCATTGAGCGAAGGAGTTGGTACATGAGTAGTTTTCCCAGTTAATGATGGGGTAGTTGAAATCACCCATTATTAGGGTGTTTGGATGAACTCTAATATTTTCCAGTATATCAAGAAAAGAGGAATGGAAATCCTGGGGCATGGTGGGGGATCTGTAGCAAGCTACAATTTGGATTGCAGTTTTGCCCAGAGTTAGTTGCACTTGGATAACCTCGGATGCATTATGCTGCACAACTAGCCTGGAAGTGTGGATATCCTTAATGAATATGGACACACCTACGCCTTTGGTGTTCTGGTCCAGGTTAGATGGCCGAAAAGTGTGGTATGAGTTATAGCCTGGTAATGCAGGGGTGCTCTCTAGAGCCTTGAACCAGGTCTCAGTCACTGCACAAATATCGATGTTCTCCATTTTAAGGAGTGCCTTGAGTGAGTACATTTTGAGATTTAGACTTCTAGCATTGAGTAGCATTACCCTCAGTTTTTGCTTGCCTGTTCCTGTTACAGTGCTGAATTTGTCATTTGAACCTAGCTTATAAAAGTCACTATAGGGGCAGCAAGAGCCTTAACTAGTATCTGGAATCCCAGGGGCGACAGGTGCAGGCCATCTCTGGCAAAGCATCATGGTCTGTCGATCATGTCATCCCAGGCAGACAGATACTGGATCCCCTTAGAATGACACCACAAGCTTAGCCATTTGTTAAAGTCAATAATTTTGTCCTTGTACTGCAGTATCATTATGGGTGATGGCAAGATGCTACTCAAGGCTAGGGTCATACCTGCTTGAGTTACAAGATCAGAGAGCTCTTCCATGTCTCTTTTCATGTAGTCCAGGGAAGTACATCTCAGGTCATTCACACCAACATGGACAATGACAGAGCCATATTTGCACTGTTGTGGAGTGACCTGAGTGCGTGGGTTATGTGGTGGATCCTGGCACCCGACAGGCAGCTGACAGTGACCTTCTCCTTGTTTAGTCTGGTGAGTGGGACATCGATGTGCCTGACTATAGAGTCACCTATGACTAGTGTGTTGGGTACGCTGGTTTGCCTTATGGGCTGTGGTTTATTGGCACACTGAGTCTGTGGGCTATGTGTCATTTGGGTTGTGCTGGGGGTGGAGGTTGCTTGCTTTTCTGCTTTGGAGGTCTCTGTTGCTTGAGCAGATTATTATTGAGAGCCTCTGCAAATGTTTTTGTGTTTCTATGTGTGGATATTGGTGGTGTAGGTTTAGTGGGACTATGTGATGAGTGTGGTGTGGTGCAAGTGTTTACCTTCTCCTCTTGACTGTCAAGTTCAGTCTTGGTTGGAGAGAGCTTTACCTCCAGTTTGGCTAGATAAGTGCATCTCTCATGGGTTGCGGTGTTGGGTGGTAGGAGGAGAGGGTTGTCTGTGTACATGAGGCAATTGCTACATTGCCTCAAGATGCCCAGATTCATCAGATAGACAGGAGACAACACTGAAAGCTGACCCTTGGACATGCCTGAATAAAAAAACTACTTTCCTCTTGACAAGTGAGGAAAGTCAGTATAAGAGCTGTTTTTCTCTAAGCAAGTGAGGAAAGTAAGTACAAAAACTGTTTTCCTCTAGGTAAAGAGGAAGGTTGAGTGCTGTAGTAATTTGTAACTTATTTAGTGCTAACAACAAGTTCTGAACAAATGTTCAGCACGAATAAGCAAATTCAAATGCTAAAACTAAGAATCTGTACCTGGATCTTGTGGTAGATAGGCTACTTAGTGCTTACCTCTCCCACTGATTAGCTAGAATACTTCCCTCCAACACAGAAAGGCATAGGGGGCTCAGAAGCTTACAAACAGTCCTGGATACAGCAAATCTGTATCTGGACTAGACTAGTTACCAGAAAGGTGGGAAACAAGTGCAAACACGGGCTTTTAAACCAGAAAGTTGAAAGAGATGGAAAAACTGCCCAAACGAACAATAAACTACAATTTCTGGGCCAGAAACCACTCTTGTGGTAGATAGGCTACCTAGTGCTTACCACTTCCACTGATAAGCTAGAAGGCTTTCCTCCAACACAGAAAGGCTTGGGGGGGGGCTCAGAAGCTTACAAACAGTCCTGGATACAGCAAATTTGTATCTGGACTAGACTAGTTACAGGAAAGGTGGGAAATAAGCGCAAACGCAGGTTTTTAAACCAGAAAGTTGAAAGAGATGGAAAAACTGCCCAAATGGCCAATAAACTACAGCAAATCTGTATCTGGACTAGACTAGTTACAGGAAAGGCAGGAAACAAGCTTAGACATTTTTTTTTTGTTTTGGGAAAGTGGAAAGGGAGAAAGGAGAAGCAGAAGATAATTAAAAATTAAGGACCTAAGTGGCTTGCCCTTCACAAATGCTCTCTCTGTATTAGGTAGAATGAGCTAGTGAAACTAGACTGGAATAGAGCCGAGATAGAGCTGAACAGATGGGACTGGTAGGAGTGTCTGAAGTCAAAATATGATCTCACTGTACTCAGATGAGTGAGCAAATGAGATAGAGCCAGGAGGAGTGTTCAAACACAAATTTACAGGAGGGGCAGGCAATCCCAAAGCCACCAAGATTAATACTAGAACAAGGACAGAGAGGGCAGGCGGGAAACTAACTGCAGAGAGAGACCACAGTATTCTATGAAACAATTAAATAGAAAAATAAATAACTACAGAGAGACACAGACAAATGAAACATTTAAATACACAGAAAAATAAAATAAAATGCAGAACAATCTTTAACACTGCAAGTTTGTACTTAACTCAGCTAGTAATGCAGTTGACTGTAGGTATGTAGCAGAAGCCAAACAACACAGATATTGAGCAGTAATACATTCAAAGGTATATGACTAAGACTTATAAATACAGATAAACCCTCTGAGCTAAGAGTTTAACACTGAATATCAATGAAGTGAAACATAATAGCCCCCACTAACTGCAGAGCAGAGAGACCACAGTATTCTATGAAACAATTAAATAGAAAAATAAATAACTACAGAGAGACACAGGCCAATGAAACAATTAAATACACAGAAAAATAAAATAAAATGCAGTACAATCTTTAACACTGCAAGTTTGTACTTAACTCAGCTAGTAATGCATTTGACTGTAGGGTATGTAGCAGAAGCCAAACAACACAGATATTGAGCAGATTTCATTGACAAACAGCAGCACTGAACTGAATCAAAGTTGGTAGCTCACCCTATCAAAATTTTATATCAATTGTCTATGCAATTGCAAACCATTTGCTGAAAAGTTGTTTCATCAAGGTTCCTAGCTCAAGGAAGAATTACGGAAGAATTTTGTCAAGCAAGGAATAATTGATCATTGTAAGATTTTCTGAAAAGGCAGTAGTAATCGTATATTCACAAGTGGTGTGATAATTCAGCAATACATGTTTCAGAAATAAGGCAGTTTTTACACAGAATGTGGAAAACAAGCTGTTGGGTACATGATAATCTATACCTTGTTTAATAAGAATGAAAACAGACACACCAGATGGGCCAAATTATCAATATGTTAATATTCCATCTTGAGTACTCTGTATACATTTAGGTATATAAACAGAAGTAAATAAATATTTTTCCAAACACATAGTATCTATCATTCTGATATTAATCATTTACATTAAAGTACTCAAATCCTATATCATGTCATCATGAAGCAATAAGACATCAAAATGCTACCCCCTACCCAGTTGGTGCCATGGCATAGAGAGTTAAAGCCATGACTATGACCCAGGTGACCCAGGTTCAATGGAGAGGATCAACGTGCCCATCCTGGGGGGAGTAGGGAAGGGAGCATGAACGGGGCATGCATCATAGTTTCATTTCTCAAACGGAGACCAGAAGGATAACTGCAGAGTGCTGCCTGAGGGTGGGAGTGGTGTACTGCTAACATCAACTCCTTGTGGAAATGAAGGACAGTTCACCCATCCATTGCACTTCCAGCCTTCGGGCGTTACTGGACACATAAAATTGGGGCAGTAAAACAGAGAAAATTCTCCCAAAGCAGCACTGTGATAGCTTCCCAGAATGTCTTGATCTCCTGATGGTCCTAGCCTTAATCGAAGCTAGCACAGGGTAGTCAGGAGGGGTAGGTAGATCCAGTGATGGTCACATGTGTGGGTAAAAGAAAAAGTGCTCAAAAACACCTTACCCATCTACAAAGTTTACACTAAATCACCAAAGGCTGTTTTTTTTCAACCTCTTAGGTAGGGTCAAAAATCATGCCTTCAGCCAAATGGCAGATGTCATTTTTGACTTCTTTCTCATCCCAGAAAACAGTGTAGAAATACGTTATTAGCTTTTATAAATTTCACTCTGCCTGTGTAAAAACAGCTTGATGTAATCACCTCATTGCTTTAGATGAACATAAAACATCCCATCCTGTTTGCTGTGTGAAAATAGAAACAATTTATCCAGTAGTCAGGACATATTTTTACCATTTAATGCAGTTGTACTACTCAATGTAGACAGGCTATACTAATAAAACCACTGAACTGAACTTCGCTAGTGGGATCCACCTGCTTAAAAATGCAAACATAATCAAGAATGAATGATGTACATCTCTGTGGTGAGATGCTAGTAGTACATTGTCATAATCTGAAAAATTTGAAAATTGCAATGTGGCTAAAAGTAATGTAATTTTCCAGAAGATTTTTTTGAGCAGACATCTGTATAGATTAATGGCCAAAACCTACCTCTTTTGCTTGATGGTGTGAGTAAATGAATACATTTAGCATTTGTCAACATGATGTAAAGTACTACAGAAACATATGGCATACTCACCCACACAGACACACACACACGCACACACACACACACACACACACACACACACACACACACACACACACACACACACACACACACACACATATGAATACTGCTGGGCCTCCAGACATAGCAGCCAAGGTTTGCTACATATAGCTGACACTAAAAAAGTCTGTTATTAATGAATAACGCTAAGTAGAATGCGAACTACCAAGCAAAAAGATGCTTAATCTGTATTATTATTAAAACATAATCTACAAAACTAGGCTACAACTTCAAACATTGAAACTACAGAACTAAATACAAATAAATATTAGAAATGTGTAAAACAGTATACATTTTAAGCTTGGGATTCACTTAGCTCCATCATATTCCCATCACTAAACGTACTTAAACTTCAGAAAGTGATCCCTTTGCCTCCTGTGGAGACAGATATAGCCATGACAAAGCTGGTTTTATATGTGCCTAAACACATCCCTTCCATTACAAGAATGAGAGCACCTCCCTGCTGCCCATCTTTTCTATAGTTGCAGAGGAATACAGCCCAGGTGCTTGTGGGATTTTGAAAGATGGTGTCTGCTGAAAAGGTAAGAGTATTTCTATTTCCTACCAACCCCTTCTGATTCACTTTTCATCTGTTATTTCTCAGCAGCAGGATGTTCTGATAAATATTTAGCTTCTTCTACAGAATGTGCAAGAGCGCAAAAGCTTTTATACAACTTAAAGCACAAACCAATATTAGAATCATTTGAATTGTGCTACAGAAATGCACTACAAGGTGCTGTAATGTGTAAGTACATTAAAATGATGCAGGATAAGATAAAATATAATACTTTAGAGCATAAACTTTAAGGACATGACAATACTTTGAGGACATGACAATAACTTTATATCAATGTGAATGATCACTCTGGTACTATTTTGAGTAGCCATCTGGTTAAATGGTACAGTGTGTCATTGGATGAGTAATGCAGTTTGTAATGAAATGTGCTGTCGTGTTCATATTAATTCAGTTGTGCAATGCACAACAATATTTTCCTGCACTTACTATACACAGCTGCGTTACAAGGCATGCTATAGTACCATAAATCTCTGCGATATGATATCATAATTACTTTAGTTCATTTCTATGTCAGAAACTATAACGAAGTTAGAATACCACTGTATCTAGCTTAAAGTTTAGCATCAAGTTCAATCCAACAGCAACCCCCCCAACACACAAAACACACATATACACACACATGGAAATATATAATAATATAGAGAAAACTTATTTAGTTGTTTTGAGGTTCTGCTGCAAAGGTTTGCCTGGGAGAACCTAGAGATTTGTGCTTTCTTGTACGGGTTAGTATTACAGGGACACACTTTGAATTCCTTTCTTTTATGGCTTTATGTCGAATATTTGATTGTGTTTAAATACAAACAGCACACAGAGGACATAGTGGAACATTTAATTTTGAATACTATAAAAGCAACTGAAGCTAGTTTACTAAACCAGTGACAAACCTTCGAACAAGTGACCCTTCCCCCTTTCAACTGTAAAGCAGAATGTACAAATGATATGAAAGAAGAAAAATATAAAAAGTTACACCAAATAGGCACCCTTTCAGTGGTAGAACTGCCAGAACCCCAGTAGGGTCTGTAAGAGGAGTCTGGTGAGAGGTTATCCATATTTTATTGTTATAATTTGAGAAGACAGCTATGACTTTTTCCCATACGAATTTGCTATTATAAATCTCATGAATATCTTAATCATGCAATGTTTAGTCTTACAGAAAGGAAACATGGGAGATCTGGTTTCAGGGCAGGCCCAAAGTTGATACTCCAAAGACCCTGAACATAAAAGAAGTCCCACTTGTGATTGCTGCTTACTTTGCTTTGATGTCTGAAAGTTAAAACCTTGTCTGAAGTCAAGATGCATTATTTCAGAATTGCAGGAAACATTCAGAGCTTGTAATAATCTCAGAGAAGTCTATTTATTTGTGTAAGTGAAAATCAGAAAAAAACATAACAGTTTATTCTTTTATTCCTTATCCACATACCTTTCAGGCTGTAGCAAGTTAACATGTCACTGCAAATACCGGTAGCTATCATCTGCCACTTGTCATTAATGGACTTACTTCATCTTATTTCACGACCCAAGATTTAAAGAAAGATTACACTCCTACCCCCTGCCCACACACACACACACACACACACACACACACACACACACACACACACACACACACACACACACACACCAGTGGAAAACTAGTAGCTGAAATCACTGTTTAGGGACAGTATTTATAAACAGTTAATGCATGGCTCTCTGCAGAGGAGAAAGAGGCAACACAGGAAGGGGACAATTCAGAAACACAAGCAGCACAGCTGCACTGGAATAAAAATAGTTTGGCATGCAGAATTTGCAAACGACTCAATAATGATAAGGAAAAAAAGGCTCGTGATACAAAGGAGGGGTAGTGATTATACAAGTGATGCCATCAAAGATGGCAGAGTGAAGACACATAAAAAGTGCCATGGTTTCACCTCTTCTGAATGGGTCCATCTTGAAATGTTGGCATTTGTACTGCAAAGTGCTGACATGCATAAAAAAAAAGATTAAAAATGCAGAAGTGAAAATTTCAAGCGTTGCTCTTCTCTTTTAAACTTGTGTTTTGGATGGGAGCAAACTCCCTGCAACTTCTGATGTGGAAGCAAACCCTCCATACACCAGAACTTAAAACATACCTCAGAGAAAAGGGAATATTCTGAGAAATGGCCATCTTGGGCTTAGTAGATATAAGTCTTTTTTTCTTGGCCACTCATTTTAAGCATTATGAGACTTGCTGAACCAGGTTTCAACATTTCAGATGATTACCATTCTGAACACTAGAAATTGCCAGCATGCAGGATTCTGCAATGTTTGCAGTAACAGAAGCTACAGCAGAGTGACACGTTAGTGGCAGCTCTTGGTGTCTGTGCCCATGACCTAGAAGGGTCATTAATGACTTCTGTGCTTACTTATAAAAGAGGAGAGTGGAGGGGTCATGTGGTCATCTGGCGGTACTTGTGAGGCTTCTGTCATCTGAGATATGCCAACAGCTGGGTGTCTACCTTACCACTATGGAGTACCTAATGACAGAGCCAGTTGAGCTGTGTGACCAACAGGTCCTGAACATCGAGCCACCAGAGGCACAGCTTGCACATGCTGTCAACCAGAGATAACTGGTGTCTATGTGGCTTGGCCTATACATTATTTAGCCTATGTTCTTCAAGCAAAGATAATCACCTATTTGTGAGGGAATAGGTGTTTCCTGAGGGGAAATTGGAACATCAGATGATATGTGATATGTTTAGTAGCACAGGAAGCTTGCATTATCAAGGGCAATTGCATTTAAGAATGTTAATTGACTGATTTACTTATTTATATTGAGATGCATTTTTGGCTAATGTAAGATTAATAAGACTATAGCAAGATCAGTCAAATGATTTTTAATTTGAAGGCAGCTCTGTAGCATAGAAGGATAATGTCCTGTCTATAACCTAAATGAAGGGTTAATTAATGAATCAGCTGCTAGAGTAGCCAGATGGTGAGGGGGGAGTAAGTGTCCCAACACCAGCTCACCTATTTTTTAAGGAGGGAGAATGTTTGGTCCATTGCTCTACTGACACTGGCAGACGCTGGCAAACATTGTTCAGTCACTGAAGCCATCATTACTGTATTTGTGAAAGCAGGCAAGAGCATTTCAAATAACCCTACAGACTGCATTTCATCAAGCATACTTATCAAACTTACAAGGGGATGGGTTGGGGACAAAACCTCCAAATTCTCTGCAGGATTATGATGGAAATATTTGACTCTATCCCCTCCTTTGTCCCAGAACATGTTTGGTGGTCGATGAAGGAAGCTGCAAGGTGGTCAACAGGGAGGGAAGGAGAAAACAACAAATAAAAAGAAATACTATTTAATTTGTCTGTTATTAAAATCACTGATTAGTTATTTTGATGCTTTAGGTACCATATCTTTGGTTTCCCCTTCAGTGGTCAGTTTATACTGGTCTAGCCATAGTGTCTTGGCATGTCCAGAATACAATGGCAGAAGAAAAGAGCTTCACTGTAAAAGAAAGCCATCACATTGGGTTCTGCACAAAAACTTAGAAAAGTTTGCGTTCAGACTTTAAAGCAGCCCTCTATAATGTAGCACATGGGTGCTAAAAATATGCTTAATCAATTCTTTGTTGGTTTCTTTAGAAAGAGTAGCATGTCTGTATATCGTACAAGCTACTGTGACTGCCCAGTTTTACATAAATGTACTGCTCAGTTTTACAAAAATGTACTTATCAATGGAGTCTCCATCCGTCCATCCACAATGCCTTTTCTCATTTTGCACATGGGGTTGAGGTATCACTTCAGCAGTGAAAATCATCTAGAGCCTATGTTCACAATGGCGGGTGGGTAGCTGTGCAGTGGTAGTTCTCCACATCACACACTCACACCTATGGCCAGTTTAGAGTATCCAATCCACCTACTACATGTCTTTGGAATATGGGAGGAAACTGGAGCACTCAGAAGAAACCTATGCAAACACAGGGAGGACATGCAAACTGCACAAAGAATGCACCCCAGCCAAGAATTGAAATGGGGAACCTCTTGCTCTGAGGTGACAATGCTATCCACTGTGCCACTGTGCCACCCAATGTCAATGGAATCTGTCCTTTGAATATATCCTTTGAAGTTGCTTTCTCTGTCATACATTTAAATACTCACAGGTGTTCAGTAATTACTGGCTAACTCTATGCTGTCAGATTTTTTATTTCAAAGTAATTGAACAAAGTCAAGAAATGTTAGCAAAGCTTCCACTATTGGATTATATAAGTGCAGCTAATGCTGCTATAAAGTAACAATTTATAAAATGTCATGCTGGGTTATAAAATGTGCAGTAAAATTTAAAGGGTGTAGAAGTTGTGCTAGAAGGTTTAACATTTACATTGGAAACTGCAGGATGAAAAGAAAAGAAATCAGAAATTAAAATAACATTCTGGTTGAGCTGCGGTGGTGGTGCTGCGGTAGCATTGTCGCCTCACCGTAAGACGTTGCCCTGTTCGATTCTCAGCTAAAGCGTCTTCTGTGTGGAGACATGCGTGAATGGGTGTTTCTTCATTAAAAGTTGTGCGTCAGGGCTGGCAACTCCGTACGTAAAAATCTACCGCCAATCATTAGCAGATCGGAGTTCCGCTGTGGTGACCCCTAACCGGGAAAAGCCGAAAGATACAACAACAACATTCTGGTTGAGAGTCTAGTACACCATAAAATATATGCCTTCAAAAAAATTATTTGTTCATGCTTTTAGGATGTGCAATAGACAACAAAAAGCTTTTATGGAAACTCATCAGCTGTCACTTTCATACTCTAGGATACTTACCAGTTCACTAAAGTTTTCACAAGTCCTGTCTAAAAGTATTTAGGTGCTCCAGTGGGGTCACATTATTCCAAAACAATTAATTAATTAATTAATTAATTAATTAATTAATTAATTAATTAAAACAATCAGTAGTCAAACCTTAATAACTGCGGTGGTGGTAATGCGGTAGCGCTGTCGCCTGACAGTAAGACGTTGTCCCGTTCGATTCTCAGCTAGTGCGTCTTCTGTCTGGAGACATGCGTGAATGGCATACCTTCGTTAAAGGTTGTGCATCAGGGCTGGCAACTCGGCACATAAAAATCTATTGCCAATCATTAGCGAACCGGAGTTCCGCTGTGGCGACCCCTAACCGGGATAAACTGAAAGACACAACAACAAAGTAGTCAAACCTTAGTGTTTTATGTTGAAAAGTATGAATATTTTTAACTTTTCCATATATCTGTCCTTTATGTTACCTTTCAGTTTTTATTCAGAGAGTATACTAGTGCACATGAAAGCATTTCACCCGGGCTGTGTCTGGTCTATTGTGATCAGTTTACTAACCCAGAAAGCAAAGTAAAATAAATAAAACACTTCTTAGGCTATTCTGCACCAGACTTATCACGCGTAAATGTTTGACTGCACTCTCATTGCTTACAATAATGTAGGCTTTAGTTGTACCCGTTCAAACATGGATATCATCAGAATGTCTGTTGAAGGCAGAAAACGATGAGCTTTTAGAAAAAAATAGTTTGTCCTCACATACAATAGCCATCAAGGCTGTAAACATAAGAATCGGACAAATCCCAAAAATGTAAATCACTTCTGAAAAAAACACTCAGGCAAGCAGATAAATATAAAATGAACACAGAATAAGTTGGAATGAACAGCAGGAATAAAGCACATTAAAGACAAAAAATAATTGAATCAATGGCCAGGGAATCAGCAGCATACGGTGTCAGGGGCTGAAGGCCTGCACTGTTACACTACTGAGTGAGAGCAGAACTTTCAGAAGAAAGGACAGACCACAGCAAATCTGGCTAGAATTGCAGACAAAAAGTGGAAGCATCAAATAACAATGGAAAATCTCAAATTAATTATATCAAGAATTTAAATGGCACTTCTGATATAAAGAGCGGAAATGGATGATTTGCAAAAAGTGATATAAAACAGCGAACTCTGTAATATGTTGTATACTGGAAGAAGGTACATCTAAAAGAATTATCTAAAGTATATCTTTAACGAAACCTTATCATATAGATACGGTGAGGGAGAGAGAGAGAGAAAGGAAATGAAAACTCACAGAGTCGCTGGACCAAAACTATGGGAGATAAATATCCCAGGCCAGTAGTGATAATTCTCTGAGTTTCAGAACAAAAGGCAAAATCCTATTGAGGCCAATTGAAAACAAAGAAATTTTAAACAGATGGCAACACTCAAATACTTTTGATGAGAATTAAAAATGACAAGTCAGAGCTTTAAGAAAATAAATATCACTAGCGAAGATGATAACTAAAACAGCACTCAGAGCAATTCTAAAATTACTTAAGTTTTTAATATGTACTTCATTGAAACTGTATTCTATCTATACTTCATTCAGACTATATTCTTTTTTTGTAACATGGTTATCATGCAAGTTTAAAGTGGTTTTGTTGAAATTAAGTTTTGAAGAAATTGTGCTTACACACCTCTGTAGGCAAAGAAGCATTGAAAGCAATAACCTCAGAATGAAAGTTATCTCAGTAATGGGAAAGGAATATTGATATGCTACACCATATTAAAACAATATTACCTTCCTACTAATTACAGAGAAGTAAGTAAGGTATTAAAACATAAGGAAGTAAACAAGTGCATTCTAAAATAAAACAGAGCTGAAAATTCATATGGAATATCACATTTATGATCAAGGCACATGATTCTGGTTGTTTTCTAAACAACACAAACAGCTATAGCTACAACTTAAATTGCTTGTATTCAGTAGCAGAATGCTGCATGTGGCTAACAAAAACAGTTTTCATTCCTGTGCTGTTTGCTCTTTATGGCTATATAAGTACAGGATCAGTAGATTTAAGTAAAGGGGGGGGGGGGGACATGCCCTGTGCAAAAAATATCTTAGGTTGTTTTTAATGAACATCAGTGCCTGTGTTACACTGATGTTCACTTATCAATGTTCTGAGAGCTGTTGTTAAGATTTGCAATATTCCATCATGGATCCAGTATCACAAGTAACTGGTGAGACTGGATCTATTTCTGTTGATGAGATCGCTGTAGCAATTAAACTATTCCATGGCAGGAAGAAATGAGGTTTCAGAAATGCTGATGGGTATGGTTATTGCTGGGGTGTCATGGATACCAAAGCTTTTCATCACTATATGGACAGTGGAGTCAGTACCACTGGATTGACAACATTAGGAGGTGATCCATATTTTCAATATTGGGACAGGAGAATGTGTTCACATATGAAAAGTGATCAGATTCCTCAAAGCCTTCCTGGGAAAGGCCATGACAAGGTACCAGAAATTAGAAATCATCCAACAGCTGGCCCTCTGATTCAGAAGGAATCATGTAGCTTGTATGCTGGCTTTGGTAGAGTGGTTTAACTCATTGCCCTTATATGGGTATTAGGCAGTTTATGGGAGTTTGCCATTAGAGTCTACATGTGTTTTGAGGACCCGAAGAAGGCATATTATTGTGTTTTTCAGGATGCTTTGGGGAGCTTCCGGAACAATATGGGATCCCAGGGCTACTTCTGGGTGTCATTTACTTCTTATGCAAAAACTGTATCTGCATTCTCACCATTAATTCAAGTATGGCTAACCTGGGCACAAGACTCTGCCAAGTGTGTATTGTATCCCATCTCGTTCTGATTTTTATTGACATGATTTCATCATTCAGTTGTGATCTGAGACATATTTATTGTGCGGACTTCAGACTTGTACCTTTGCTGTTTGCAGATTATGTCATCCTCTTGAATTCAAGTGTCTGATCTCTTGTGGGTTTGGAATGTTTTGTTGCTATGGGTTAAGAAGTGGCTTGAAATGAATTGACATATCTAATTCAGAAGTCATGATTCTTTTCTAGAAAAAAAAAATATTGATTGCTATTTTCAGGTATGATAGCTAGATCTATGTAAAGCACAGGAATTTAAATATCATGGGGTCTGTTTCACTACTGTGGGTAGAGAAGATTAAGAAATTATTATTAAATGTGTACAACAGTAGGAAATGCTATGGATACTTAACCAATCTGTGGGGGTGAAGGAAAAGATGAATCATAAAATGAAGCTGTCAATTTACTTCCAGGTCTGTGTCTCTGTCTTCATCTATAGTCATGAGCTCTAGACAGCACAGGTACAAGCACTAGAAATTAGGTGGCACCCTAGGACTGATGGGCACGGTCTCAGTGACAAAAGGGGAGCTCATCAGTCTGTGAGGACATCAGAGTACAGCTGCTGCTGTTCTGGGATGGGTGCCAATTCACAAGATCTGACCATGTAGTGAGGATTCTGCCTCCAAATAAATCATCTGAAAATAGAGAGAGGATCTGACCAAACAGCTCATGTTTTATGGCACGATTTTTTTTCTCTTTCCAGAAAAGAGGTGCATAATGGTTGCCTTTGACTGTTGTCAAAGGATAAGCTATACATTTTAAACAGAAATGTAATTATTAACTCTGTAAGGACGTGTTCTAAGTGATAGTCTTAATGCTGATGGGCTGGATTTATGAACATTAGTACCAAAATGTAAATCATATGCAGAATCGTTTAGTGGGCTTCTAAGGGAAAGGAAATAGAGAGTGCCACAAACATGGCAATGCATGGGGTACACAGGATGGTAAGATAGATCAGTCATTTTACACTGTGCTGTTGAGCAGCAGATTCTGAAATAATTATGCACTTCCTTTCATAGTAAGGGGCAGTAAGTGTATCCTGAATGGGATTCCTTTGCTAGGAATCTGGTACTGTGTGTGAATATGGCATAGTTCAGGATCTAGTGGAGGCATCCATATGGAGGCAGGAAAGTCAGTGAATAGGTAGAATATTCTGCTCACTGTCAGGATGGGTGGGGGCTCCACTCATCACTATCAGGAGGATTGATGGAGTAGATCTTAACTGGGTGCCTGCATTTTCCTTGGCCAAGGCTGAAGATAGGATCTCTCTGATGCTGCACTGGTGCTGGATGACAAGAACTCTAACCACTAACAGGATGGGAGAATGACTGTCCAGGGATTGCGTATTTTGGCAGTTTGAGGTAAATAACCAGAAGCTCTGATTGCTGACAAATGGGAAGTTGAGGAAGTACCTGTCATCACTACTGGGACAGAGCAGGGGTTTGGGACAGTTGTCACATGCATCTGGTATAAGGATTTGGGTGGGTGTCTCTTTGAACTAATATCCTTAAATAAAGGTGTCCTGTGTTGATACTAGTTTCACAGACTAGCTGTACTATTGTCTCCTGTTCCGGTAGCATAGGTTTTCCTGAATGGGTAACCTCCACTCACCTCATATTCATATAGATATTTTGCTAACCCTTCATGTATCAGTGTCCAGGATATCCTCACAGATATGAACTGAGATTTTTTTATTTTTTATATTCCTTATACCTGTAGAAAATACATATAAGGGGTTTGAGCCAGGTGTAAGGAATTCATGAAACACACCCACGCACCCACAGTAACTTGGTATAACTTTTATAGAGAAAAAAAGTTTATATTTATAAAACTGTTTTGAAGGTTTGGCTTAAGGAATGTTATAAGCCTACGAGAAGGGAGGGGGAAAGTTGGGTCAAAATAGTGCTAGTCATAAGATGTAGTAAAAAGTAGAAAAAGAAAATGTAAAGCAATACTTATATAATTAAAATTCATAGCACATTGAAATACTGGTTTGTCAAAATTTCAACAGCCGGGCTGAGTGAGTCCCCAAAGCTGTCATTGTTAGAGGAAGCAAACTTAAATGAAGCAAAATTGAGAAAAAGTATGCAGATGTTGGTCAGAGATAGTAAGCAATGCAGCAAACAAAGATGGAAGAAAAGTACTAAAAACTGATAAACAATAATAGAGTTGATTTTGGAATAAATAACCGTTGAAGTAAAGGTCAATACTCTATGTGTATTTGTATATGTGATAAAATGGGTTGGAGTGACAACACAATTAGCAAACATTTATTCTCCATGAAGTTTTCCAGTTAAATTGATGAGTGTTGTTTAATAAGTTGTGTTGTCAGTAGTAAGAAAAAGAGGCTGTATGCAGGAAGTACATTAATTATTATTATTCTACCATAATGAGATCTGGTGACACTCACATTGACAGAACTTACATTTCTGTACTCTTCTCTAAAGAGGAATAAAGCTGCTATGTTTTCAAAATTAATGATTTTCTGTGAGAAAGTGGGAGAAGTGAGTGAGGTCAGCATGCTATACCCCCCCCCCCACACACACACACACACACACTCACACACACACACACACACACACACACTTTGGGTGAATTATAAGTCACTGCACTTTAAGGGAAAGAGAAGTTCCTGTGCTGCAACAGTCTTGAAATAAATGAGATAGTTACCTTCACATATAAACAAACACACACACACACACATACACACACACACACACACACACACACAAAGACACCTGCACTACCACACACATTCACACATATTGGACTCTACCTGCCTTGCAACCCTTCATCTTCTTTCCTCTGCTGCTGTTCTTGTTGTTGTGACTTTCCATGCTTAACTCATTCAAGCCTAGAGCACCTTTTTGTATTCTTCCAGTTCACACCCATAGCTCCTTATGGTGTCCAGACTTTTTTGATTTTTGGCTATAGCTTTTTAAATTAAGTAATTTGCCAGCTAATAGTAGGCAGTATTAGAAAGTGCAAGGATTTCTTAACAAAATGACACTAAGGTTGTTAATTTGGGATGTCCTGCTGTAAAGAAAGTAATCACTATTTTTTCTTATTATTCATATTTTTATATTTATGTTCATATTTCTATAACTGAAAGCCCTACATGTTATTGAAGGTTATGGTGTCATATGCCATGATAGATGACAGAAAAAAATAATTGCCAGTGTCCATTTATATCACACTATACCTGAGATAATGCTAGTTGTTAGTGATTTAAGAAATAGCCGATGACGTCGGTATAGTATATTGAAGATTTACCCATGGTCGGTGTGGTTTAATCATGAGGACTAACCCCGAGTGATTAAATAAAGCCAACTGTGGGTAAATCTTCAATATACCACAGCACCAAATAGAAGGTGTCTCCCAGATCACTTAAGTGACCACTTTGGAATCTACTTACTGAGAAATCACAGTTACCCTACTAAACTATTCAACTTACACCAAGTTCGTAATAAGAACAATTTAAACTTATAGATTCTTCTTAATACTCTTGAAACAATAGACTGGACTCCTCTTAAGCAACTGCCCTTAGATGCTGCTGTGCAGCACTTCAGTGACACCTTCCTTACTATTATAAACAGACTGTCCTTAGATGCTGCTGTGCAGCACTTCAGTGACACCTTCCTTACTATCATAAACAGACTGTCCTTAGATGCTGCTGTGCAGCACTTCAGTGACACCTTCCTTACTATTATAAACAGACTGCCCTTAGATGCTGCTGTGCAGCACTTCAATGACACCTTCCTTACTATTATAAACAGACTGTCCTTAGATGCTGCTGTGCAGCACTTCAGTGACACCTTCCTTACTATCATAAACAGACTGTCCTTAGATGCTGCTGTGCAGCACTTCAGTGACACCTTCCTTACTATTATAAACAGACTGGCCTTAGATGCTGCTGTGCAGCACTTCAATGACACCTTCCTTACTATTATAAACAGACTGGCCTTAGATGCTGCTGTGCAGCACTTCAGTGACACCTTCCTTACTATTATAAACAGATTGGCCTTAGATGCTGCTGTGCAGCACTTCACTGACACCTTCCTTACTATTATAAACAGACTGGCCTTAGATGCTGCTGTGCAACACTTCAATGACACTTTCCTTACTATTCTAAACAGAGTTGTACCTCCAAGAACAGGTCATGTCAAAGCCAACTACACACCGTGGCTAACCCATGAGACTTATACCCATCCTAAAACAATGGGACAAAGCATGGCAAACTTGGGCTAAAAATAAATCCCTCCAAAACCATTTAATCTACAAGCAATTTAGAAACAGTGCCAAACACTAAATTAAACTAGACAAACAACACTACTATTCTAATTTACAATGGAAATACAGAATGAATCCACAAAAATTCTGGAACAAAATCAATAACATGCTTCATCCTGGCCAAACCACAAACCTCACCCCCAACTTACCTGACAACACAGACAATATTGCTTAACAATTTAACATATTCTTCACTGAAAGTGTTTTAGCACTGACTAACAATAGCAATATTCCCACAATGCTAACACCCAACAACCCAAGCAATTTTGCAGATGCATTCTCATTTCAGACGGTCCCAAAACAAACTATTGCAAAATTTTTAAAGAAGTTGAAACCCACTTCACTGGCAGCAGATAACTTGCCAGAAGAATATCTAAAATTAACAGCAGATGTTTTTGCCTTCCCTGTGTCGATATTTATAAACTGCTCTATAACAGAACTGTATGTCCCAGCTATTTCGTAAATTGCATATATTAGACCATTACACAAAGGAGGCAATCCAACAGAACTAACAGACTACTGGCCCATTGTATACTTTCATCACTTTCTAACATTCTGGAAAGATCTATCCACTTTCAACTTCTTAAACACCGTATAAACAATAATCTCCTCTCATCATCACAGCATGGATTCCAACCATATCATAGCACTGCTACAGCTCTTCTAAGTTTCACTAATACTATAAATAAATTCAGAGAGGATGGCAAAATAGTGTCTTCAGTCTTTTTGGACAAGTCTAAAGCATTCGATACAGTTTCCCATCCTAAGTTACTGTCCACTCTGAATAATCTTAATATCAACCACGATGCTGTTAACTGGTTTCAAAGTTATCTATCTAGCTGCCAGCAAGCTGTCAAATGGAAGCAAGATCTATCCCCACTCCTTCCTGTTACACTTGGAGTCCCTCAGGGTTCACTCCTAGGGCCCCTCCTCTTCAGCATATTTATAAATTATCTTAATACTGTCTCCTGTCAAGTATCTATCATACAATATGCAGATGATTCAACCCACATATGTGCAGCATCCACAATAACTTAACTTCTTACAGTCACACAAAAAGCCTTCTCTGATACTGAAACGTGACTAGCAAACTCACAACTCATTCTCAGCCCTAATAAAACTAAACTTATGATCTTTCATCCATCCAAACCTACTAAGCTCCCAGCTTACTTTTATATCACTGCCAGTAATAATAGTAGGATTTTCCCAGATTCCCAAGTGAAACTATTAGGTGTCATAATTGACAACAGCCTAAATATTTCTAACACAATCAAAAAAGTTCACAAGAAAATGGAAACAATGTATAGAAACAAAAAAACCTTAACAGACACCGCAAGAATAGCCATAGCTAGAACCCACCTTCTCTCCTCACTCTCATATGCATCCCCCATACTTACCAACTGCAAAAGGTGAGAACTAAGTAAATTAGAATCATGTTATAATAAGATTGCCATATTTGCAACAGATTCCACATATTAATCCCAGTACTGTCAATGCCTCAAAAATCTTTCTTGGTTGAAACTATCTTACGTTAATAATGGCTCACAAAATAATGCATAATCCTGACAATGTACCTTCCCTAAAAAATCTTCTACAAACCTACTCTAACATTCACACTCTTCGATCATCTAACAAAGACTTACTCCAAGTAACCAAAGTATCCAATACAGCAGGCAACTCTATTTATTCTAACTTTGTTGCCAAAAATTGGAATACCCTTCCACATAGTATTAGATCCATGAGTAATCTTAATCATTTCAAAATATCTCTCAAAAGACACTTATTTGAATATTGGCTTTGCACATGTAACACATACTACATTCCTAGCTGCAACTCTCATCACGGAAGTATTACTAACTATGCATTACTTTGTCTAAGTGATTCTCCCTCCTTCATTTCCTAACTAATGTTATGTTCCTCCACATACATAAATTCAAACATATATTTGTCTATATTCAAGTGCTTAGTCTTGTTCTATTTGATATTATGTATATATTTTTGTTTTTATATGTTTATCCTGTAAATGTGTTAACACTCTTGTCTATAATTTCTATTACTTGATGTGATGACTTTCTATGTAAGTTTAAGATGGAGCTTTTCTCCCCAGGCCTCCGCTAAAAATGGGTACAGAAAAGTCAAGACCACCCCAGTAAACAAATGTAAAATAAAAATAAATAAATAAATATAAAGCCCTATTTAAGATCCAAAGTGCACAACAGAAATGAATGGGACAGTAATTCAAATTATATATATATATATATATATATATATATATATATATATATATATATATATATATACACATATATATATATATATATATGGTTCCCGTTTACAAGCTCGAATTGCCACATACTCGAAATGCAGTATCTCGAGACTATAAAGGCGAAAGATCGGAACCTCGAAAGACGAGAAGAGCGAAATTTAAAAGGTGTAGAAGTGGCTGACGGCTATGCTAAACAAAGACAAGTATCTGTCACTGTCGAGTGTTACATACTTTCATTAACATGCAGCCTGTAGATGGTAATTACACTGCCCCAGGTTTGATTGGTGACATTTATGTGACTGTCTTATCCCAAAAAGGAGCTCCGGTGCTTTTGCTAGATGGCTATGGTTTTACGTCGCCATGCTAAATTTGAGCATGTATTAAAGCATAGATCAAGTTATGCATGTTTAGAATTTCTGATGGCTATTGCCAGATTACTGAAGATTTGAGATGAGGAGAGGATAAGTCCTGTTGTTGGAGAAACTGACGAATATTTAATTTGGATTTCTGGCATGCGGTTTAGCACAAAAGCCTGGCGTGCTCGTATTTTGTTGTCTGTGCACTGAAGTTGTTATGTTGCACTGGTTCTTGTTTATTTAATATTTTAGGATGGAGAAGGAATAATTCTCTGGTTAATAAATTATTTTATTATTTTTTCGAGGTTTTTCGAGCTTTTCATATTGCGTAGCTGCTGTTTGGGATAGTTTCGGTGTTTTGCTTATTCGAGATTGGGCGGTTTCGGTCTTCTGGTTTCGGCTTTTCGCGTTTCGAGTATGTAGCAATTCGAGCTTGTAAACGGGAACCATATATATATATATATTTAGATGATATATAGATATAGATATATATATATATATATATATATATATATAATATATATATATATATGGGTCTACTGTATATATTCGAAAACTCACTTCTTCGAATATAAACAGTAGACCTGTGGTTAAGCGAAACTGCACTTCAGCGAAAGTGCACTTCTGTGAACACCACTTGAGCGAATGGTTACGGGCCTTAGGGTTAGGGCTTGGGTTAAGGATAGTGGATAGCTAGTAGGGCTATCCACTATCCTTAACCCGAGCCCTAACCCTAAGGTCCATGACTACCGCACCACAGTGGAGGACATTGCCCATTCGTTCTAGTGGTGTTTGCAAAAGTGCACTTTTGGTGAAGTGAACTTTCGCGTTAGTGGGCATCTACTACCGGATTTCGAAATAGTGTAATTTTGATCGCTGGTAGTAGACCCATATATACACAGACAAACAACCAGTGTCAGAGTCATGGACTAAAACTAAATGCCAAGAAGTGCATAATAGTATCCTTTCGGAAGTCAGCCATCCCTGGTAACTATCATATTGACAACACATCCTTTAGAGTTGACCCAGTAGTCAGGGACTTAAGGACATACATAGGTAGTAATCTAGCCTTTGATTATCATGTGTCTACAGTGGTAAGGAAATCATTCTATGTTGCATCTAAGTCCAAGGAAGTCATTGTTCCACTGTATTCAACATTCATCAGAGCTATCATTGAGTACAATGCCCGCTTTGGTATATACCTAGCCAGGCATATCCAACAACTGGAATGTCCACAGAGGCTCCTCACTAAAAGAACACAGGGCATAAGTAATATGTCCTATGCAGACAGCCTTAAGGCCCTATACCTGTATTCTGTCTCCTACATACTTTAGAAGGGAGATCTATGCCTGGCATACAGAGCATTGTCAGACCCCACTCTGATGGACCTCCTGCATATCCACAAAACAAACAGTACCAGGATTGCCCCTTCTAAAGACTTAAACCTTGCCTGTGATATAAATAGGACCTGCTGGAGAGATAGGTATCCATCCCAGAGACTACCCCATTTATGGAAAAGGCTCCCCATCTATGTGAAGCAGAGTTCCTCCCTAATCCAATTCAAGTGCAACTTAGACAACTGCATGGGAAACTGGAAATTCATCCCTGGTTTGGCACCTGTGACTCTAATGGACACAGGTAACCTGTAAATGGGTCATCTCCCAGACCCATTATTACACTTATCAAGGGTATCATAACTCGTCAGAGATTTGGGCTGCATGGCTAGGCGTAAAAAGGCCCTTGTGGCTGTTAGCCTAGTAAACACCTATGAACCTATAAATGAAACATGATTGTAGGAAAATAATTAATTAGAGAACATCATTTATGACTCATGGCTTCATCATGAAAATTGCACCCTCAACTTATCATACAAGACATATTTTTGTTTCATTTGTCGCACATACATACACAGATACACTCACATACAATACACGTTACACACACATATTCATGTATTCATCTGTTTGTTATATCAGTTGTACATCATAGATGAAGGATGTCATAACACGTGTATCTGAAATACTTTGTAAATTTTTGTCTACCGTCTTTTGAAGCATTATAGTCAACCTTTTTTCTGCTTTCTTGGAGCATGATCAGAAGTTCATCTAACTTTGTTAGCATGTCTTGAAATTTACTCTATTAAATATTCCTCTATTATATAGAGGAATCTATTAATTCCTCTAAACCTAGCATATTTACAATCTTGATGAAAAAAAAACTAAAGTAAAAGTTCACACACTACACATTCAAAACATAGAGACACATATATAACCCCCAAACATCCAAGACATCCTAAGTCAATCCCCAAACCCAAATCTATACTTAGTTTAAAAGAAATAAAATAAAGCAAAGTAAAATATAGGCACACATACTATCTTTCCTGCCCACTTTAATAAAACAGTAACTTCATAAACTACATAGACAAAATGCACAATCCAGATAGAAGCAGCAGTATTAAACTACCCAGCCAGAAATGTAATTCATATTTTTCAAATTGCAGACTTAAAATAAAAAATGATTAAAATATTAAAAAAACACAGTGACTGCAATTATTCAGCTGGAAAACAGTATTACCAATAAAACAGTTCTAATTACTAACAAAAACTAATCCTAACTGAACCACTAAAACACATAAAATAATTACTACTAAAAAAAGATTGAAAAGTACCTCTTAACTAAAATAATCCACAAGACACTCCATTCAAAAACCTATACAAACTGTTGATAACTACCTAAAGCCCTAATCAACAAAAACATATGATACTGAAATAGCTCACTGAAGTCAAGGGAAATGCTACTACAACATAAAAACCCAGAAAAAATGTCCAAATGGAATATGTGGTAGTCTTGTCTGTGTGATAAAGGAAATTTCTTGTTATGCTTTCCTCTCAGATGAATTCCTTTTATAGAGAGTCAACACACCCTTCCTTTGTCTGTGTGCGTTTATCAGGTATTGCTGTTTCCTCCCACATTCTAAAGAATAATGAACTGGTGGTACTTTTAACTGCCAATAGGCTATGCATGCCATATGTGAATGAGCTTACATCCTCTGATAGACTGTCTCTCTGTTCAGGATTAGTTTCACTGCCGTATTCCCTTTCAGTGCCCGAGTATTCTCTGACCCCACCCCCACCCTACCCCCAAACTAGATTATCTTGTAAACATCACTAGTACCAATCATGTTGTCATGTTACTCATGCCAGTACTGCTACATATATGAACTTCCTTGTCCAACACAAGCCAATAATCCTGAAAGGCAGAACACACACATGTTTTGTCTTTCTGTATCTTAATCATGGTACCAAAAATGCAGTATTCAAATCTGCAAATAAGCACATTAAATGGGAGAAAAAAATCACTTCAGCTGAACAAAAAAATGTAAAAGCCTTCTTTTCTTGCTCATCTGAAAAGATTTTTTCACATTAATTTTTTCTTCTGGTTCACAGCACCAGGCAATTGTGATGCAACCTGTTAGCAGCCATGAATGTCATACTTAGTCTGACAGCACAGAAGGTTATGGCTATGAGTTATTAATGAGCTCCTCCTTTTACCCAAGGTACAGGTTTGATTCTTTCTACTGCCATTTGCCCACTGTGTAAAAGGACAAGTAATTTAACCAGGCATTGCTCCAGGGTTCTCCTTCGTCTTACCAGGTTAACAGATTTGTAAAATAAAAATCAAAGGAATGTCACGCTTTATTAACTCACTACTGGCAGAAATAGAATGTCAACTGGGTTATTGGAGAATGAATGAATGTAAAATTAGAAAACTTGTTTTGTAACTCATGGCTTAGCTATTTATCATGAAACTCTTCAGTATGAGTTTTCAGGTGTCAAACACCAGACCCCCATATGTTTCATAATATACATATAAAACTGATGCTTCTTCATCCTAATTTTTTTCAGTTTTTAACTGGCGCAGTGAATTATAAAAGCAAACATTTCTGAAATAAATCTAACCATCTAATCTAATTAATAAACAAAATATGTTATTTTTATTTATTTATTTATTTATTTTACATTTGTTGACCAGGAGATTCTGACTGGATACACGTCCATTTTCAATAGAGGCCCGGGGAGAAGAGCTCAGCAGAATAATAACAAATAAGTAAGATGATTGCAAACTAGGAGCCATAAGCGAAACTCCTAACGATGTGGACATCCTACAAAAGGGCCTCACTGAGACAGATGCCTGGTGTCAAGGCCATGGTCTCAAGCTCAATGCCAAATAGTGCATTGTCATCCCCTTTGGTAAAAAATCTGTACCCATGAACTACCACATAGGCAGTAGTCTACTTAACACCAAAAATATGATAAGAGACCTTGGGACACAGGTGGACAGTAGTCTCTCCTTTGATAATCACATCACCACAGTGGTCAGAAAATCCTTCTATGTGGCACACCTCATCACAAAAGGTTTCTCATCCAGAAAAAAAGAGGTCATTGTTCCCCTCTACTCATCACTCATTCGACCCATTATACAGTACAATGCCCCTTTTGGTATGTAACTCACAAGACATCTACAACAACTGGAAAGGTCACAAAAATACCTCACAAAGAGGATTACTGGCCTCAAACAGATGCCTTACGCAGACCGACTCAACAAACTCCAGCTTTACTCCATCGCATATCGCCTACTCAGAGGCGATCTCTGCCTAACATACAAAGCTATGTCAAACCCAGAGCTGTTGGACATGCTCCACTTAAAGAAATCCCAATCCCTCCGAGCTACATGCTCTAGGGACCTAAAACTTGTCACCACAATAAACAGAACATGCTGGAGGGATAGATTCCTGTCCCAGAGGCTTCCCATACTCTGGAACAGACCGCCTAGCTATGTCAAACAGAGCTTCTCATTAGCACTCTTCAAGAAAAATCTTGATGATTGGATGGGTACTAGGAAATTCACCCCGGGGATCACTTCTGTGGTTGTGCTTGACAGGGTCACAGGAAAATAATTTTCTTGGGTGGTGAAAGCCAAGGTACCTTTTTGGCTAGGCTTGTATAGGCCCTAGGGCCAATAGCCTAGTACCTACCTATGAACCTATGAACCTATAAGATATTTATACATGACAAGCAAATTTTCTTAGGAAAACATGATTTTACAAGATTGCATAGGATTACAGTTTCAAAGTACAATATTCATTGGTATTAGCAAGATTTATCAAAATACCATAGTTTAAAAGTTTAAAAGTAGGATAGTACATGGAATGTACAGGATTCCGGAGATAACATTGCTTAAGACAAACATAAGTAAAATGGAGTTGAGAGAGAATGTTAGGGTTTGTTTTGTGGGTAGTGGCTGGGTTTGGGATGGTATGTGTTCACTTGTGGACTGTTGGGGAAGGTGTTTGGAGGTGAAGCACCTTAGGGGGAGATTATGGTGCTTCTACAAGGGATAGAAGTGAGTGGAAGAAAGAGAGTGAGTGGGAGGGTGAGTATAATAGGGGCTCAGCCTGGAGGGTGACAAGGGTATTTCCATGTGAGTATTAGGTGTTCTTTTAGTAGTTTTTTAAATGCAATCATTGAGTTGGCAGAGATAATGGTAGAAGGTAATGCATTCCAGATTTTACCTATGTTGTTGGGGAATAGGGACTCACCCGCTGTTACTGGTTTTGGTCACCTTGATTAGTCTTTTTTCACTAGAATGAAGTCTGGGATTGGCTTGTAATTTAAGTAGATTAAATAGTGCTGGCGTTTTTTCAGGAGCTAGTAGGAGTTTATGAGTGAAAGAGAGCTGGTGGAATGAGAGAAGCTTTTGAAATTCAAGCCAATTAAGTTGATGTAGTGACTGACAGTGGTGGGCACAGTAGGAGACACCAGTAGCAAATCTGGCAATTTGATTGTAGCAGATGTTGAGCTTGGCCATTTCAGTTTTGGGCAGGTTGGTGAAGACAGGAGTGGTGTATAACAGTGAGGAGAGGAGGTGGGTTTGACCTATGGTTATTCTAGCAGATTGAGTTAGAAATGGTTTATTTTTATAAAGACTGCCCCAGTTTTTTGTGGCTGTTTTTAATACTTTGGTTTATATGTAGATCGAACTTGAGGTTGTTGTCATTGGTCACTCCTAGGGGTTTATTATGAGTGTCTGAAGAGATGATAGCCCCATCTCTGGACACAATATTAAATGAGTTGGGCATTGGAGTGGATTTGTTTGATTTAAATAGCAACAGTTTGATCTTTTTGGGATTAAGTAAAAGTTTTTTTGTTAAGAAACCAGGTTTTGGTAGTTTGGATGGCTTTTTGGGTGAAGGAGAGGAGTTTGTGGGGGTTACTGGCTGAGTAGACTAATGATTAGTTGTCAGCATATTGTATAACAGTTGTATCTTGGCAGATGCTGTGGAGATTATTAATGATGATGGAGAATAGAAGAGGACCTAAAATGAACCCTTGTGAGGCTCCAGTAGTAATAGGTAGCAGTGGGGATAGGTTGTTGTCCTATCGAACTGCTTGTTGTCTACCTTGTAGATAATTCTCTAACCAGGCTAGTGAGTGATTATTAAGGCCAAGGTTAGTGAGGGAGTGGAGAGGTTTAGAATGGTTGACAATATCAAAGGCTTTTGAGAGGTCCAAGAATATGGCAGATGTTAGTTTACCTAAGTGTCTGTTTTGGTTGATGACGTTTGTAAAAGAAAGAAGGGCTGTGGTTGTACTATGGGCAGGTCAGAATCCATGCTGGGTAGGAGAGAGTAGTTGGTTATTAGGTAGGTATGGCATAATTTGGTGGTGTATACATTTTTCAAGAATTTTTGCCAGTGGGGACAGGATGCCAATAGGGTGATAGTTGGTGAGGTCAGTGGATATACCACCTTTATGTAAAGGGATAGTGTAGGAGTTTTTTCAGAAAGATGGGATGGTGCTTTCTGATATGGATCTGTTAAGCAGAATAGAGATTGGGTAGGCGAGCTCATTAGCAGCCAAATGGAGGTGTTCTGTGGGAATGCCAGCAGCTGCTAGGGTGGTAGGTTTAAGTTTAGTTAGTAATTTTTTGACATAATTGGTGGGGATGAGTTGAAACTGGAAGGTAGTTTTGGGACTGACTGCAGGTTCGGGGATACTGATAGTAGTAGTGGTGGGTTGTTGTTGAACTAGTTTGGAGATGGTTTCTATGAAGTATTTATTGCATGAGTCAGGTATATCTGTGATGTAGCTAGTGGAGGTCGGTGGTGGGGTGGAGGGTTTTCCAGGGCAAAGTAGTTTATTTATTCCTGCCCAGAATTTTTTGGGATTGTGTTGGTGCCTGTTTTGCAAACATAGGAAATTAATTCTTTTTGTACAGGAGAATAGTTTTTTTAGTTTCATTTCTAAGTTTTTTGGAATTGTTCTCTAGTTGCTGTAGTTTTTGTGGCTCTCCAGTGATGCCAGAGAACGACAGGTAAAGTGGGTTTCTTTAAAAAAGGAGAGGGGAATGCTAACTAAAATATTACTAGTTTGTTAGAATATTTTCATAAAGAAGCCAATTGTAAAGAGTTATACTGGTAAGCAAGACCTTTAAAGCTTTTAATAGAAAGGGAGAACTAGAAGCTGACTACAGCACTATATACTGGTGGATCAGGAGAATCCAGGACTATGTTACCTAATTAAACATGTAGGGACATAGGGGACTGCTGCTGAGAATGGGGTCCAACTGCAGATACACCTAGTCTGATTACAAATCCTGCTTACAGATTGTACAGTGCAAAATATTAAACTGTAGTTACAAAATAAGCTGTTTTAGGCTGATCTTTTGTAGGTGTTCAGCTTGCAGTACACAAGGGCGGGTGATTTAATTCCCAATGCAGTGGATGCAATGCATAGGCACAAATGGAGCATCTTGGTAGAACTTTTACGTAGTGGCTATGAGGCCTGAACTGAAGAAAACATCTATCTGGAGCACAGTACACTGATTTACTAAAATGACAACCCATCCAAGCAAAATGAAAGCCCCCTCCACCCAAACAAAAAATACTATTTTAAGTAAGGTTTTATCAGCAATAAATATAAAAATGAATGCATAATGACAAAGTATAATGCATATTGAAAAGCACTAATAGAATGCAAAATACTGAACATTTGATAATGTTTTGGAATATGTAGGGTGATGTTTCAGACATGCATAATATCTGATACAATAAGGATAGGGAACTTGTTATATTAATTGTAGCTTTGTCATTCTTCTTGTCAGATGAGGATCATGCATTTGTTTGAAATTTTTTTATTTATTAAAGTTATTTCATGTTTATCTGTCTGTTGTTTATTTGTAGTTCAGTGTTTAGTAAAGTTTTTACTGGATTAGTCATGAAACTTATTTGCTCCTCCTCACTGACATCTCATTTCATCCCCTCTATATATATATATATATATATATATATATATATAGATAGATACATAGAGAGAGAGAGAGAGAGACATGGCTAGGTAGATATAGATAGAGAAAGAGAGAATGGACAGAGATAGAGGTAGAGAGAGTGAGAAGAAAGAAAGAGACTACATAATGAAAGAAAGACTACATGAATAGCAAGTGTCATAAATGCAAAATTGAAAAGGTAAGCACATGTATTTTAGGATTCTTAAAAATAGTGAACACAGATTAACAAAGACGGGGTAAACAGTAAATATTGTAATTGAACTAACCTGTAAATATAATATAAAGAAAAGCATCATTGATATAACATTGATATAATACATGTATTTTTTTCAAAGGGCTGTAACCTCCAGAACTAATGTTACAGCTCTGATCTATCCTTGAACTTACTTGAACAAAGAATATTTCAGTAATCAATTTGTTAGTACAGAGCTCCCACATGGGGGGGGGGGTGAAGATGGTATAACTCATCCATCCTGCAGAAATAAATAAATATTTATTTATTTGTATGTTTATTCATTTATTTGATTTGATTTGTTAATTGGAGTGGAGCATTGATTAGTTCTTATTAATTTCACTTTCAGCCCAGGGTAACAGTATCTTTATAATGCTTGACTAAATTACTCATAAATTTTGACTTGGCAAATATTACATATCTGAACTTTTTATTTCATACTATTATATAACATTTTTTTGCACTAATGCACTTTTTAATCTGCATAAATTAGCTAATTTTATATTCACAGTCATGCATATAGCTGCAGTAATCCTGTGACATATTTGGACTTTTGCTCTATTGACACATAACTTAATGGTGCCATGCCTTCATAACATGCTCTCAGTTTACTTATATATTGCAAATAATGCTTTTGGAAAACTATAGGTTTCTTCACTGGTAAGCTGCAGGGCTCATTAGCAGATTGCACTGTTAAGATTGTGACAAGTATACTTTTCTGTAATAGGCTGTAGAATATTTTTTGCAGCCCACAGATCTATATACCCATATACTATGCCTTCTACCCTTCCCAAACTACCTTGCAGGGGAACTGAGCCATTTTATATAGAGTATGTAGGTAGTCTGTTTTGTGGGCATGCCTCATGGACATGGGACTGAAAATATGTTAATTGTACACCATAGTGATTTACAAATAGCTCTAACTGAAATGTTGCCCCGATGTCACATTACTATAAATGTGGAATCTTCAGCGTGTGCTGTGTTACCCCGCGGGTACATTTTCACTCAATGGTCACAGATGTCAGAGCAGAGCTTTCATTGTTCAGCATTGTGCCAATCTGTTTTTGTACACTGCTACATGATGTTGGCAGCAGGTCTATACTGTATTGCAAGAACGCAAACAGATATGCAAAGTATGCGTGATATATCTGCATTCCTTTAATTCTAAACTGCAAACTTTGGCCTTGCTGTGCACGGCATTTCTCTGTCCCAGCCATTGTTTATCTGTTCTTCATAAAATGCCATTTAGCACATTCCCCCAATCCATGTTAATGTATTAACTTTACAAGTTACTGATTTAAAGGCACTTTCATTACTTTGTGTGTTTATTCTTGATTTTATAACTTGTTCCCCTGTTTAGCAGAAGATATCATGAGAATCAAAACAAGCATTCTTGAGTCTCAAAAATTCTACTTTCAAGAGATGTGCAATATTCTGGATCTTAGATTATTTTTCACTAACAGCAAAGTTAAAAGTTCCATTGTCCACTGCAATCAGATTGCATCTACTGCAAGTTAAGAATTTGTTTTCACAGATTTTGAGTACAAACAAAATGCAACTTTGTTCTTAAATGATGCAGATCTATTTTTCTCATTACAGTACATTTTGCCTCACACCTCCTTTACAAACACACATGCTCAAACACATGCACGTACACCGCCCCAACATACAGAGATATTAACACATACCTATTCTTGAAAAAAGCCACATTGAAGCCTACTACTTGTCCTAAAATTGACTCCCTCATGACATACATCAAAGCAATGAATCTTTAACAGGAAAAAATAAATCTTAACCAGCAGAAATTAAAGGGGCAATTAACTGTTGGTGCTGCGGTGGATGACCCCACATAAATATAAGCATGCTAATTTCATATAATGGAAGTTCACATCTCTCACTGATATATGCTTTATCCTCAGGCTGCTGTTACAAATACACAGACACACACACACTGACACAAAAAATACATTGAAGTTTGCTGCTTGACCCTGGACTGAGTCCCACATGACACATATAGAAGCATTGAATCTTAAACAGTAGAAAGTAAATGATCTTGTGGTGTTTGACCTAACTGACAAACTGTACTGGTGGTCTGTCTTTCTTCTTCCAGTATCAATAAATCAGATTCTTGTAAGTGCATAAGACAATCTCAGTAACATCCACAGAAACAGTTTCTGAGATCATTCATGCAGTATATTGAAAATATACAGTATAGTTAATTAAAAATGTGTCCATTTTTAGCCCATTCAGAGTATACAACCAGCAGAGAACATGTAGCTATTTTGGAATTCTTTAATATACAGTTAATCTGGTATCAGAAGTGAAAGTGATTTTTTGACTGGACTCTGTTTGGAATTTTTGATTACTGTATATAGACAACTGTCTGGCAGTTAACACCGAGGATTAAGGCCATGAGCTGTTATTGAACTGCTTCCTGTAGTCCAAGGTTCGATCCCTCTCAGTCTCCATTTGTAGGGTTGCCACCTTTTCAAATGGCCAAAGTGGGACATTTTCGGGACACACATCAGATTTTACAGGCCGACACATACCCATGGTCAGTACAAAGGATAGAACTTTACTTTTTTGTCTAAATGAAAGCTTATTCTTGTAGCAGTTTCGCTGCTTATTCTGTTTCTTGTAACATGTAGGTATTTTACATACAGAAGTAACTATTTTATGCAACTATTACATGAAATATGGGACATAATTATGTCCTACAATCTCAGGACATTTGTCATTTTTAATATTTTTGGTCAGGACACAGCTGCCCAAAGAGGGACTGTCCCTCGCAAAGTGGGACAGGTGGTAACCCTATCCATTTGTCTACTGTGTGACTGTTAAGCAAGTCCCTTAACCATCTAGTGCTCTATAGAGAAATTGGAAAACTGAGTAAGGCTTCTCAATGGTCTCCTGGACTACATGCTGGTAACTACCTATGAACCTAGACTTGTATTTTGTTCCTTATTTGGCCATTTGTTGCAGCCATTTCTGAAGAGAATTTTCTCTGGTTAGTTTTTAGAACCTATTGCACAGTCTTTCTTTCTTTTTTCTTTCCTTTTTTTCCATTAGATTAATGTTAAGTAACGAGTGGCTACTCCTGACTTTTTTTCCCTTGCAGCCTTATTCGTAACACACTGTGCTTTTGTTGAAAACCAAATCTTTTTGTCTTGTCTCATTCGTCTTTGCTTCCCTTTAGGGTGTATGACCCTGAGATTTCTGACATGACTCTTTACTGTGGTTCAGTCAGATATCTTCTCACCACTTTTAGCAGTATTTTGTTAGATGTTTTCTCTATTCTTTTTACAAGGTCATAACATGTCCTGAATATGTTCACAATGAAACTGCAATCATACTTTCTGGTAGCTGTTACTAAAAGCTACTGATGAATCTTACCATGTTTGCATCTCACAGATGAACCTACCTTTCTGTTACCTTATCATTTGTATACCTGACCTGCAGCAAATCAAGTTCACGTTTTTTTTTTATTAGTCTCTGCTTGTACTTTGAGAGTAAAAAGGATTAGCAATTCTGCTCTGTACTAACTGTACATCATTTATATACCTCTTTGTCTGTTTATTGCCTGACTGACCAATATTCACCTTATAATGCCTTTTCTGCATTGCATTAGTATCCATCACTTTTTGTAGTGTCAGTGCTCCTGAGTTTGTATTATCTGCTGTTAATTAATAACTCCTTGTTCATGGGTGAATCTCTTTGTAGTAGTTTATCAATCCCATGCCTACCTATGTTGACATATAGATATTTTTATGATTGCACATAATTTCAGGGTATATAGGCATTACAGTCTACCAGGTAATGCAGATTATACATTGGATTATTTTCTAATGTGAAATGCACCCAAGATGGCTTTTGGCACCTTTCTGGTCTTAAGTGTTGCGACTTGTGCCCTGTCAGTTTCAGATCCCAATCCGATAAAAAATAATCTTTCTGCTAAACTTTATGGGAGAAAAATTATTGTGGTTAATGAACTGAAGCCCAGAAAGATGTACTCTGAATAACCAATCCCGTTTAGAATGCTGAAAACAATAGCCAAGTTTATGCACACTACATGTGTATGAGTGGGAATTATTACTATTACAAACCTGTCAAGCAAGAAAGCTAAAACTGCAGTTCTCTAAATTTTGTGTTATATGTATGTATGTATGTCAAACATGCTACCTGAGAGCTAACATATGGCTAAAAGGACTTAGTTGCAGGGATATATATATATATATATATATATATAGAGAGAGAGAGAGAGAGAGAGAGCGGGAGAGAGAGAGTGTAACAAGAAAAATAAGTTAGTTCAGAAGAAAATGGAGGCAAGGTCATAGTCATCATAAGAGTGTCAGAAAGGAAAAGGGTGACATAGTTTCACTACACGAAATCTGAGCATGATTAATTGTTGAAAAGAAAGTATAGTGAAGTACTAAACAATGTTAGTGTTCATAAACCATTTGTAGCCAAAAGAGACAGTGATGTAAGAGTGGGAGAGAAAGCTCTCATAGTGAAGTAGAGTGTGGAAAAGGAAATTCAAGAGAGGTGAAGCATGTTTCTGAGGTGCCAAAGTATGGGAGGAGGTGTGGGGGAGGATGTAGTGAAGTAAGAGAGGGAGATGAATGCACTGAAGTGGGAATAGAAGTGCAGGAAGAGGTAGAAATGGGGGAATGAAGTGAAGTAAGAAAAGAAGAGAAAGGTCTAGAAATGTGAGCCAACAAGTATGGGAGTAGATGTAGTTAGTTGTTCTCAACCTTTCTGAAGTGGTTAGCAAATATTGTCTTTACTAACCCTGTGAATAACCTGCTCAAAACCATTTACCCTTTTTTAATTTCTCCAAGTCTTTTGGGGTTCTAATATCATGACAGAAATGGACATTCCTTAGTCAAAGTATGATTAAAATTCATAAAATCAGTATTGTTTCAATCTTTGATGTTAGCCAAAAGTGCTCATTGGAGCACCCACAATGTGCCCACCACTGATTCCTTCTGCAACTCATATGAAGTTACATGTATCAATAACACATCTAAGTACAATTGAGAATTCTTTTTTATAAGACTCGTTGCTCATACTACTACTGGAACTGTCTGGGTATCCTTCTTTCACATTCACATTGTTTCTGCATGCAAATATCCTGGTATTTTATGACTTTGTATCTCTCTCTGTATGTAAGACACTGTAGTCACTGGGTGTAGCAATTTCAATGATCAGTGCTACTTTTGTCTTTTTTTCATGGACTACTATAACTGGTTTTCTTGCATCTATTTTTTGAAATGTGGTAATGGATGATCCTATGTGATATAAACTTCATCATTTTCTATGATGATTTATGGTTCGTGTTTCCAGTGTTTTTCAGCTACTTCAATATTATAATGTTTGCACAGTCCCCAATACAACAGTCTTGCCACATTATTATGCCTTTCAGTATACAGTCCTTCTGCCATTAGTATATCACAACCAGCAACAAGATGTGCGGCTGTTTCCAATTCTGTTTACAAAACCTACATTCATTTGTTTCTCCTACATGTACAATGGACTTTGTAAACCAATATGTATGTAGTCCACAGTCTTGGCTTGCCATTATTAACCTTTGATCTTTTGGTTTAAATTAACCCCTCCTTAACAATTCCTGCATTCAGTCCTGAACAACATGAAGTTATTCCAAGAGTTTTCTATACTTGCAACTATATTTATTCATTTTCCACATTTCCTGCCTTCTCTTCTGATCCTTCACCTTATATTCTTTCTTTTGTTTTTCAGCACATTCAGTTGCTGCCTGATTTTTATCTACTTTTGGTTTGATTTTCATTCCTGTTTGACACTGATATGCTTATGCTAAACTAAGCAGGGAAGCTATTTTAGACGTATTCTCCTCATGTTTTAAAACTTTCACTATGTTTGGGTCTTGTGAGGTCAGCAGATCTATATGCAGTCCCACAATTGCAGATCTATACATGTAATCAATTACGAGGAGGCCTATATCTCCTTCAGAATGGGGAATATATAATCTTGGCATGCACTGATCTTTTATAAACCATTTGATGAGCATGAAGTATCCTCCTTGTTGTCCTGTCCAAACTATCCAATACCTTTTGGGGCCAATCAGTCACTCCAAAACTGTAACTTAGGACAGGAAGAGAAAATTGGTTTATAGATTGAACTTTGTTCCTAGATGCCAATGCTGTTTTTAATATTAATTTAAGTCTTCTGAAATATTTTCTTTACTAAGTTTTATTTGCATTTGTTCATGTTTCATCAGTTTCCAAATATTTGTACACTCTCTCTTGCTCAAGTTCTTTTATATCACATTCCTGTCCCAAACTGATGTTTTTTTGGTGCAGCAGCTTTCCCGCTTTAAAGGTTGCTTTTGCACATTTATCAAGACCAAATCATATTTTTATCTCATCTGAAAAAGTTTTGACCACTTGCAGTCGTACTTTCAGTTCCTCGTCTGATGAACTATACAGTTATAAATCATCTACAAAAAGTAGTTGAGAAGTCTTTACACTGTTGTTTTCTGAGAGTCAAATTGTAGGCATGATCTAATCTAAGTAGACATCTGGTGCCAGACAGTCACCCTGGAATATCTCCATTTGAATTTTTATCCCTGGAATAATAATTTGTCTTTTATCATGGCTTAACTGCAAAGTGGTTTGACACTGTTTCATTGTTGTTTTAATGTAATTGATCAGTGCAGGGTGTATCTTATACATTTTTAAGCAGTCTTTTATCCATGAATGTGGAATATAGTCAAATGCTTTTTTATAGTCCATCCATGCCATACTTAGAGTCTTCCCCTTTTTACATTTCCCCATTATGACTTTATTTAACAACAAATAATCCTTTGCTCCATATGATTTTCTTTTATTACCCTTTTGTTCTATTGCCATAATTAAGTTTTCTTCTAAATGACTATAAACTCTGTTGGCATCAATTCCAGTGTATAGTTTATACGTTGTCAGAAGCCAAGTTATTGGTCTATAATTTTTAGGATCATTTGCAGGTTTACTCTTAAGTAGAAGTATTGTTTTTCCTGTTGTTAACCGGCCTGGTGTCTGGTCAGGGTACACATATAAATAGTTCTTGCGTATGGCTAAACCTTTGTGCAAAGATGTTAATACTTTTAGTCAGAAGTTAGGTACTGTATCTGGGCCTGGGATTTTCCAAATAGAGGCTTTTCTTAACTTTGTGGCAATCTCTCTGGCCATTACTTCATCCCATTTCATATCCTGTACCTTGTCCTTTTAGCATGTTTGTTATGTTCCATGGGATCTTTATAGATATTTCTCCAAAATGTATCTATGTCTTCTTTTTTTGGTGGTGTTTCAATTCCTTTTGCCTTGTTTACCAGTTGTCTATAAAACGTTTTTGGTTCATCAGTAAATTGCTTGTTTTGTACTTTTCCTTTATATTTATCTGCATATCTTCTAAGTTTTTATGCTTGTGCTGATATTTTTAGTTTAATATTTGCGATAGTGCATTATAGATCTGATCTGTTCTGATACTATGCATTACTTTTATGACGTCTATCTATCTGAGTATTTTTGTTCATCTGTTTCCTCTTCTATACTCTTCTGATAGTGACACTTCTTGTCTTAATTGCTTTATAGTTTTCTCTTTTCGATATTTCCATGATGGCATTCAATTTCTCCCCTTCCTTTCCCTCACTACTGATTTTGTTTTAAGACTTCATCTGTTATTAATTTAGCCACACAATAATATATCCAATTTACGTCTGTCTTCCGCACAGTAATATATCCAATTTACTTCTGCTATTTAACATGAATCTCTATGGACACCCCTAATTACTGTGTTCATTTGTTTTATCAAACTTCTAACTTTGGGGTTTTATTGACTTTCTGTAGTCTTTCTTTCATTGATCTTAATATGTCTGTCCATTTCTATTAAATGAAGCAACTCGTCTCTTAGATCATTTTCTTCTAAACTGAGGGTACATTCTTTGTTCTTCGTTTCCTGTGGGCTTTCTGTAGAAAGTTCCCAAGCATCTTCATGTGCCACATTCTCTTCAATTTCATCCTGTGCATCTGTTGCACTTTCATATGGGAACTCACTGGCCCGTCACTCCACAACACTGACTGGTTAGAGTTGCCACAGTTTCCTGTTCCTTCTCTTGCTGTGTAACTTCAGCTAAATATTTCTATTGGTTACCTATGAAAGGCTCCAAAGTATCTTTATATGGCAACTCATCAGATCTTTCCCACTCCAGTGGTTTTGCCTTAATTTGGGGATCCATTCCTCCATCCTGCTGTGATGTTATCCAAGTTAGTTTTCTACACTAAATCCTTCATTTCACTGGTAATTCATAACCTCTGTTTCTATTTCTTTAACTTCTTCATTACTAATCCTCTTTTCTACTTTTCCTCTTTGTTTTCTTATTTATTTATTTTTTTTTTTTTGCATTGTAAAATTTTTCATGTCTGGATGCCTTTGTTTGTATTTTTCTTCAAATATCTTTGGTGTTGCTGTTTTTGTATTAATTAGTTTTGCTTTCTCCTTTACATAAATATTGCACCATGTTACATCTCTTTTTCTTTCCCATGTCCATATTTCTTCTTCAGATGTCTCCTGCTCCTCCTGTTTCTCCTTACTTTGGGGACTGGTTGTTTCATCATGCTGTGATGTAACCTCTGCTAGATTTTCTGCACTAAATCCTTCAATTCACAAGTATTCCATAACTTCATCTTATATTTTTTAACTTCTGCTTTACTAATATTCTGCTGTACATTCCCTCTTTGTTATCTTATTTTTTATTGTGAATTTTTACCATTTCTGGATGCCTTTGCCTGTATTTCTCTTCGGATATCTTTGGGGCTGCTTTTTTTCTGTTGATTAATTTAGCTTTCTCCTTTGCATAAATATTGTACCATATCAGATCGCTCTTTCTTCCCCATGTCCATATTACCCCTATGTGTTGCCTTCCATGTCATTATTGATTATTTCCCACTTCATAACAGCAAAACATCAGGACTACTCCACTTTGCCCACAATCTTACAATTACAGCACTGTGAAATAAACTTAAATAATGTTGATTTTGTTTTATTTTTTACTTGGAATGCATGCCGCATGCTTGTTTTGTAGCCATTCTTTGAAGTGTGTCTTTAGTGTATATGTCACAAGACTAGTCTGTATAGTAACACCACTCTTTTTCACATACTTGGAGTCATGTTTGTTTACACTGCAACACTATTAAGGCTTGTTCAACTGTTTTATCATACTGACTTTCAATTAGTCATCAGATGAAAACTCCAGCTAAGCTAGAACTTCCACTGAGTGACCTCCCAAATCTCTTGTATCAGAGGCCCATGGGATATATGCAAATGACCCTTATGAATATCAGGTGTTTCAGCTTATTGGCGATTCTGAATGCCCATGACTTGTTTTGTCATTTTAATGGACAATTTCAGGCCAATAAAGCCAAATCCCACTAGCTGTGGATATGCATATTTCGGCCTTGTTATGACCTCATCAGCACAGCACAAGCAGAGTTTTTTGCTGTGCTGACAAGGTCATAACAAGGCTGAAATATGCATATCCACAGCTAGTGGGGTTTGGCTTTATTGGCCTGAAATTGTCCATTAAAATGGTGAAACAAGTCATGGGCATTCAGAATCGCCAGTTAGCTGAAACACCTGATGTTCATAAGGGTTATTTGCATATATCCCATGGGCCTCTGATACAAAAGTTTGGGAGGTCACTCAGTGGAAGTTCTAGCTTTGCTGGAGTTTTCATTTTGTTTTTACTGATTGTTTTTTCAGTGACCTTCTCACTTATTGTTTTAATTAGTCATCAGATGTAATTTTTACTGTATCTTATACTAAGTCTGAGATGTTATTTCTCCCTTTCCTCTGAGGTATGGCAAGTTCAGAGTTGGTATATATAAGAGTGGAGGATTTGGGGGTGCAGTGGGCTTGCCCCCCAAAAGAACTTTATAACTTTTAAAATATTTGCTACACTGTTCGAAAAGAATCAGCATGCAGGTATGCAACTTGTAATGTTTTATTTGGTTTTATTTTTATACTTGCATTGCATTTAAGTATTAACACTGCATAATATAGAAAATATAAAGTGATTTAATACAAGAGGACATTTCCTTCACATAGATTTAAATGGCTTAATTTTGAAAAATACAAGTTCAAATTCATATGGTCAAAAATAAAGCAGATCAAAAATATAAGTTCAAAAAATTACTTTTTACAATCTATTTTGAAAGTACATAATAGATACAGACATAATTCTAATTCTAACCCTAAAATTAAGCCTGACCTTAAATATAACTCAGTTCCCAACCCTAAAGTATACCTTTTCCAGCAATAATGTTATCATTCTTGATGTACTTCCTGCACTCATTTAATATTGTTACTATAGAACTTCCTGTATTTTATCTGATTTTCCTATTTTTATGTTTGTTTTGCATTTAAATGTTTAATGTTACATAATATAGTAAAATATAACATCATTTAGTGCAAGACAATGATCCCCTGTCATGGAATTGTACTTTATAATTTCAAAAGCAACAACTTCAAATCCATATGATCAAACATAGAACAGATAAAAAACATAATATTGAAAAATTACTGTGTCTATACACAGTGTCAAAAGCATACAAAAGACAGATCAATACTCTAACCATAATCCTAGAACTAACATTAAATGTAATTGTAACCCAAAAGCTTAATCAAACTTTAAACATAACAATAACTGTAAACCTATACCCAAACATAAAACGTATCTGAATAATAGCCTTGCTGGTAAGCAATATCCCAAATCCCACTACCAACCCCAAATTAGAATCCCAGCTCTAGCCTTGAAGTTATTGACTTTTATAAGTATTATACAACTGACATCTGAGGGCAAGGAAGTTCATGCCATATAACTTTTCAACAAATGAACTATTGATTATTTTGATATTCAAGCAAATTAATTCACAAACTGCTTAATAGCATCTTTTAAACACTGATAAATATGAGACAGTATACAAGAGAGCAACAATATTTTCCTGTCTGAATACATTGCAATTTACATTTCTTTTCTTTTTATGAATTATTCTTTTTGCAAAATAATCTTATTATAGATTATATAATTCTGTATAATTATAATTACAATCCAGCATCCATTAGCAAACCCATTCATGATTTGTTTTCTTCATCTTTGAACATTTGTTTAAATAGGACAAAAGAGGGTAGGTGTTGTAGAATAGAAAAAAAATGTAAATCTGAATCAAAAGCGTCTGTTACCATCATAACTCTGAATTCTGGGGTCTGTTTGTTTCATACTTGAAAGCATCCTGGATGATGTGTGCACGGTCTAACTGCATTTGTGCTTCAGCATGAGGGTTTATGATTTGGAATACTTCATAAAAAGAAAGAAATTTACCTCTAAATTTACCTAAGTTAGATTTTTGATTGTTGTTTGTGCTAAGTTGTTCACTGTAATGAATATTATAGCAGTAATCATCATCATATGCATTGTCTTTGCATTTTATTTATGATCAGAGTATGTTCTCTATGACTGCAAAACCTGATGGGATAAACTTCATTAGGAGGAAGTAAACTGGCATGATCAATTTGCCTGTCCTTGATTATGGAGATTATAAATTTCATTAAATAGGTGTGTCTTACTTTTGAACACATTGTCTATATAATAACTTTCCTTTCGGGGGATGCCCTTTCGTTTAATGATTCAGTGATCTGTCACTGACACATTACCTATCTGTAGTTCCCTGTAGATGTAACCGCAGATGAGGTGGAATGGTAATATCTGCTTTACACCACTTATACTGTGGCACTGACTAAATTGCAGATGTTGTTTTTTGACTTTCTACAGGATTATAGAATAAATGTACTAAAATATGTGTATAACATGTTTGTAGTGTATGGAGCATGGTGATTAGGTTCCAGTATTGCAAAAAAGACAAACCATTTAAGCATTTCTATAAAGTGAGACCCAATATTAACAATTGTTAAGCATCCCCCCGCTTTACTTGTTTATATAAGGTGTCACGCTAGGCAGGTAAACCTGACAGTACTGGCCAGAAATCGACAATGGGAAAATTAAAAACAGATTTTTTTTTCTGCCTGATGTCTGTGTCAATAATTTCAAGGAAAATCAGAGTCACATAAAGTGATGTGTTACACTGTGTTTCTGACAGCACTTGCTAAGTGCTTTATGGCTTTGAAATCTGGCAAAACAGTTGGCATTTTTTTCTATAACTAGTAGTACATGGAACAGATAAAGCATCGTGCACTACAAAGAATTATGATCGGATCTCCAAACATAGCCTATTAATAAGAGTTCTTGTGCTCAAGGTGAATTTCTTGGCAACCATGTCTGGAATGCATAATACTCTGGTAATGATTGGCTACCCAGTCATAATCTTCTTTGTTAGTCTGGAGCTACAGGTACATTTTTTTTCTGAACTTGCTGTTGGAGTTGGCTAATCAAGCAATACATTTTGAGGACTGTTTTACAAGTGGTACATATATGGTTTACAGTTGTTTAATCATACATTTAACAGAACAATCAACATTGCTTATATCTTCTATTGGTTTATTTAACATTTTAGTTTCAGAATTCTGAAACATAAATTCTAAGACCAAATGCTTGACTTGTGGTAATTATTCTTGCCCCTGAGATATGGTGTCCTCAGAGTAAGAATAATAAATGAGTGGCACAGGGCAAAGTCCCTCTTCACCAACTGTGTGAAAATAATTACCATGATGAAAGGACATTAAAAACATTATTTTTGTCGCCGTTTGGCATTTTGGTCTTGAATTTATGTATGTCAGAATTTTGTTGTCCAATAACGTCTTTCCATATCTAGATGGGAAAGTATTTTAAAGATTTAATGGTTTGATTTATGTAGTTTAGTGTTTAGACTTATTTGCTCTGGAGAACTCACTCGAGTCAAAAATGTACTCTTAAATGTTTTGGATTCAAAATTTTGGGTTACTGCCATTGCTAACATATGCAGATACAACAGCAAAGCAGGCAGAAATACAAAGCTATGTTTTCAAACCTATATGAAGGTACAGTGACTCAAGAGCTGATAGTTTTTATGAGGCATGGTAACACAGTATAGAATATTCCACATCTCAGAAGTTTCATACTTTACAACTATTCTAGGGGATGTCTGACTTGGTTTTCCTTCTCTATCAACATTTCAAACTGTTTGGACTTTTCTGTGTTGAGTCTATAATTATAACCACAACTTTGACACAAAAGTTAACCATCCATCTATTTTCAGTAGCTACTTTCTTGCATTAAGAGACACTGGGAACCAGACTTATCCCTGCAAGTGAATGCTATAAGGCTGGAGCCACTCTGTTATGAGATGCATACATTCTCATATGCATACCTTGGGCAGTTTTTAACTTCTCCTTTCATCTATCTTCATATATCTAAGATGTAAGAGAAGACCAGAATCTTTTGTCAAAACCCAAACAGAAGTACTGAAGATATACACACTAGCCAAGAACTGAACCAAAGAAGTACTGTGACGCATCAGCATTAACTCATGTAACAGTATGCTGCCCAACACATAAATTAGTCATATTACTATTCAATTCTGTCAGAACCCTTACTAAACAACTTATAAAAGTCTGATGCTTTTGCATTTTTATAGCAGTTTTGTTTGGTAATGTAGATTTCATTGTATTTATAAAGCATCTGGCACTTAAAATTCATAGCCTCTGAATAGTAACTTTTCTTACTTTGTCTTTCATCATCTGACCATGTAGCTTTCTTTTCAACCCTGTCAGTCTTTCTACCTTGTAAAAAGCATGCATGCTAATTTTTAAAATATCTTTTTTATTTTTATATGAAATCATATGCAAGTACAGGGACATCACACAGTAGGATATGTGAGATGGAGTGTTAAGGATATGACCCAAAACTAGAGGCACTAAAACTCTTCTTACTGGAGATCAGAAGAAATAGGTACATTATATGTGTGTACAAGATTACATTAGGGAAATGTAAAGAGTTGTCCGGATCAGTAAAAGTAAGGGAGAGGAGGAATAGAAAGCAGATTGTACAGACAAGCTACTCATAGAATCCTCAAAAGTGCTTGCTCATAGAGAAGGCTGTAGGCCCATGGAATGGACTATCAGAATGAGTGATAGAGAGGTGAATTTATCGAAGCACTGAAAAAGCCACGGGAATAGGTGGAGAAGCGGAAAAGGAAATAATGCGAATGGAGTGGGGGGTAGAATGCTGAAAGAACTTAAAAGGCAAACTATATTGGCCTGTTATCGCCTTTGGGTCTACTGTGATTGCTTGATTCCTGACTGCTTGCAGACTACAGCCTCACAGCCAGATGCTTATGTGTCAGGCAGCTTTCATGTGCTGTTGCTTATGCCGTAACTCAACTACATGTTTGTGCAAGATGTGGTAGCTGAACGGATGAAATGGAGTTGCCACATGAACATGGAGCCAAGTTTGAGCAAGGTGAGTGTATCAGCAGTGGGACGAAGTGTGAAGGATGGGGATTTTTAGCAATTAGCCTTAGGGGGCAACAGGGAATTTAGGATTAGGTTAGGGATTGAGGTTTAAGATTAAGGCTAGAGAGTAACAGGGAGTTTTAGAGTTTGGAGTAGGGAGGGTGCATGGGATAAGAGTTAGTGGGTGACAGAGAGTTTTAAGTTTAGGGAGCAATAAAGTAATTCAGATTTTGGAAGTGGGTTTCGGCATTAGACTTAGGGAGCAACTGGGAGTTTTAGTTTTAGAGATAAGGACAGGAGACTGGGATTAGGGTATGGAGAGAAAGGGAGTGAAAGAGAGTTTTATGTTTAAGGAATAAATGGGGAATTTAGATGCAGGGTGCATAGATTACAATCATGGTTCAGGAATAACTAGGAATTTTAGAGTTTGGGTTAAAGAGTCAGGATTAAAGTTAGAGTTAGGAACCAGATAGAAGTTTTAAGGTTAGCATTAGTTTTTTTGGCTATAGACAGACCTAGTGGAAGGTCAAGCACTTGTCTTTTTCAAGTAGCTAGGAATGACCAGGTCAGCAGTAAGCTACAGGTATGCCAGCATCAGTGGGAGACCTATCTTATGCTGACATTAAGCAACTCTAACGCAATATATTTCAACATAAAACAGACAACTCAGAATTACTGCACTTTGAGGGAAGGGGGATTTACCACTGCAGTGATCTTATTAAGTGAAAGTGCACGATGGCTACTCTCACATCATCGTACAATGATCACTATTTATATAGTGAGCTATACCAGTTAACTAGTAACTATCTATCAAATAATAACAAATGTTAATAAAAACAGGTGAACATAGGTTCATAGGTTCTTACTAAGCTACTGATCTGAGAGGATCATGAGAAGCCTAGCCCTATATTCCCATGGTAGTTTCAGCCCTTATATTTTGCATATAAATAACTCAGAGGCAGGCAGAGCAAGGATAGTTTGGAACAGTTACTTGTTACCCCTGTCCATAACAGACATGGGTGCTACCAAACAGTATCCTTCAGCTTGCCTCACACCACAGTTGTGTGCCTGCACTCATTTCAACACTGAAATATTGTGTTTTTTATTGTCATAAGAGCATAATCTGTATTTTGTATTGGTAGTCTGACACTGATATATACAAACACACAAGCTCATTAGTATACGTTACTGCCTACAATTATAACTAAATAAAGGTGGGTCTACAACATCGGAATGAAACTAAAAAGCTCAAACACATTTCCAGACTCATTATACCATTTTAGTAAACTGAGTACACAAGTTAGTGACTTGCATGCAGTCATGTAACAGCACATTTCTAGCAAAACAAGACACAATGCCCCTGCATATCCTTTTACTTATATATTCTTACTTTGTGGTCACACTGTCGTAGAAAACATTGATCATTCAAAAATTAAAAAAATGTCTCACTCTTTCCCTGAAGCACTGTGGAGAAAAATGTACATATTTTGAGACCAGGCACATCACTACTATAGGCAGTATGGTTCCCTAACAGAAGAACAAAAGTTCAGAAGAGTGAACATCAAGAGATCAAGCTTGGAACATCAAAAACTCAGAAAGTCAGACAATAAAAGCCTTGATTGTGCACGACTGTGGTACAGTAGGGATTGGGGTTTTACTCCTTTCCCCACTGCAGTGCAATCTCAGAATTTGCATATATAATTAGCAGGGGGTGTGGCAGTGCAGGGTATCTTGCCACCCTACAAAGACACAGATGTTGTACTTGTTTTTTGTTTTTCAGCCTTCCAGGTTTTCGATGGTCCTGGTTCAGTTTTTTTGGAGTTCACTCTTGTGAGCTTTCATCCCTTTTGATAGAGACCCAGGTAGCAAACAGAAAAAAAAGCAAACATAACCTTGAGCAGTTGTGCTAAGAAACAAAACTGGGTGAAATTACTATTGTGCAGCTGGAGAGAAACCTGGAAAAATATGAATTTCAGGACCATCTAGTACTGAGAATGGCCTGAAATTAACACTACTAAAATCACTATAGAATTAGCAAGTTTTAACATCAACACTGTTACTTTAAATGAGACAAGACAATGGATTAAGGTCATTTGGTGAATAGCTGTGAAGATAGTGCCTTTTTCTAGAAATTAAAACATGGTAAAGATGTTCATCCACTTTTATGGTCTTGCCATAAAGAACAAATTTGTTATCAACTTACTGAACTTCTCAATGGCATAAACAAACCTTTCATATCCCTTAGTGACATGATCATCAACAGTCGCATGTTTTTGTCAACAGTGCAACCTTACTAGTCTTGAGGATATCAAGGAGCAGCAGTTCTCCACGTACGATAAAACTTGACCATCTTCCATAAGGAAGGCAAAATTATTCTTCTAAGTGATTTCAGTACCAGAACTGATTATAATCCTGATTTATGGAGTGGCATCCTCAAGAAAGAAAGCACATTGAAGATAAGCAATGAGAGCCCTGTAGTGCTGGCTTAAATGGATAGCTTCCCTGTTCAACATGACTACCATACGCAGAGTGACAATGGAGGTACCCTGATCCAAGCACTGGTAGTTTTTTGACTACAGAACTGCTATTGTCAATGATTAAACTGAAGCATTTCCCACACAGTCATTGTGAGGAGCATCTTGTAAGAACTGAACAACTGTTAGATAGACCTTTGTCTCATCAGATCTGTTATGAACATTATACTCACTTGGAAATGTTTAAGGCAAGGGAAACTGCATAAAACCCTTCAAGGCCCTATGGCTCAGAAGGGCTTGCCAAAGCATCTCACAGACAATCAGGTTCAATGTCTGCTTGCAGCTGATAATAATAATGAGTGATGGTGGAAAGCATTCAGTGTCTTCATTCATCTGGCTTGTATTGAATCATAGCAACCTTTCAAGACACGAGCACAAAGCAAATTTATAAATATCAATAACAAACAATGGCAAGACAAGGTCAGTGAAATCCAGTTTTACATTGACAAACGCAGCATATGGAACTTAACTGATATTTCTACTGCCATTTATGCTGCAAGATCCTATAGTGTGCCCATTGTTCTCCTTTCTCAAGATGGATTTATACTCCTAAAGAGAAATGAAACCATTCAAACAAGATGGAAGGAGCACTTTCTGATGCGCCTTAGAGATGTTTCTAACAAATATTCCCCTCAATACTGTGGAAGAGAATTTCTTTGTATACCAGCAACCACACTAAAATGAAACATCTTCAATAAATTAGATGGTGAACAAATAGAACAGTGGATCTAGAGCTCTTACCACATGAAGTCTCAAAAATTAGAAATGAAGAAATGGGTGTGCCATAAATGTATTCTATGAAATGCATAATGAGAACATTTCAAGTGCCTTTAAGAAAGTCGACATTGTTCAGAAGGTTAAAAAGTGAAGTTCACTACTCTGCAAACCCAAGAAAAAGTATTTAAAGTAAAGTCTGGAGCTATACGCACATTTCGCTAATTTAGAAAGTGTCTTGTCAAAATAACAATACGATGTTACATTAAAATAACAATACGATGTTACACAACCTGATATACATTACTGAGAAAATACTTTTAATGGACTGTTGTAAAAACACTATCAGGAAGAACCAATCACAAGATAAAAACAATACCTGCTGCACTCTAAAAGCAACACTGCAAATGTATAATAGTTTTGTTGAAAGGGACTAGGGACTTTATTAGCAGTGTTTTCCGGGGAACTAATTTGTTCAGCTTAGTTCGTATTATATATAATTACACAGGGGGGTTCATATGCGACAAATCCACATGTAAAAAGAAAACACAACCAAAGATTAGATGGCAGAGTAATCCACATATTGAACCTTCACCTTCCCCCCCTGATTATTCCTGGTCCAGGGGTATAGTGGATAGACACAGAGAAGGGACAGGGCTAGATAGATGCTTTACACAGCCATTACACACCAACACATATGAAGACCGTGAATCAAAACTAACATACAAGTCATATCTAATGAATTTATTTAATAAATAAATGTGGAAACTAGAGTCGTGGAATATTAAAGGACTTCAAAATGCGAAAAAAAGAAAATTATTTCTACACCTTTCATTGAAAACCAAAGCCAATCTCATACTAATACAAGAAATGCATTTAACCACAGAGCAATGGACAGAAATTAGCAGGAAGAAATGGATAAGGCAAATCATAGCCTCAGAGGGAAAAACAGCACTGGGGTGGCCATAATAATCAAAAACCAATTTCAGGAAAAAATCCTTAAAACCAAAGCTGACAAGGAGGGAAGATGGTGCTATGTAACATTTACTAACCCTACATTACCAAAACCTATAATGGTGCTTAATATATATGCACCCTGTAGTAACCAACAACACTTCTTTATGTCACTATACCCAACCTTAAACCAATTTAAAGACCACTATTTAGTGATTGGATGTGACTGGAACTTATATCAAAACCCAGAGAAGGACAACTCTAACTTGACTAAATCATATAATAAACAAGCCTCTTTAGCTTTAAACAAATTCAAACAAGACTTCAAACTATATGACCCATTTAAATATGGAGACAACGATGATAAAACCGGGAAATTTACATTTAACTTGCAATGCCATAAAATGTGGTCAAGAACACATTTCTTTTTAATTTCAGATATATTCATTAACATGGACCCAACAACAATTATCCACACCAGGTTTTTTTTGGACCATTCTAAAATCACACTGAATATCTACTGGGACAAAAAAATATAGAGTGAGAGAATAGAGGGCATAACTGGTCATTAAACCCCAGTTTGCTCTCCAAAATAGAAGTGATAAAAGAATTAGAAGAAATACTAAAAAAACATCTCTTGCTAATACTCTCAACTCTCAAGTACCAATGGACATAGAATGGGCCACGACCAAAGCACAAGTTAGAGGAGTATTTATAAAAAAGCAGCATATTATAAAAAAATACAACTGAAAGAGGAACAGACACTGAAAGGGAAAATAGAGCATATTGAAAAAAAACTATTAAGTAACCCTAAGAAACAGACAGAGGAAGAACTCTTAAAAACGCAGAGACCTTTATATGCTAGAATCCAGAAACCTATCATTTTACGAAGCTAGGACGCTAGCCACCTATGCAGAAGAAGCACAAATCCCATCTAGAGCTCTAGCCAGAATTATCTCCCAACATAAACCATCTCCAGTATATCAGAAATATACCACAAGGACAAAAACTACACAAAAAATGAGGACATTGTCAAAATATTTGAACAAATATACTCTCAAATATATGGAAAGCAAACATTACAAACATCAAAGGAAGATAGAACTCTTTTCCTTCAAAAACTGAAATTCCCCATACTAGAATTAGACCAACAAAAACAACTAAGCAAACCTATATCCGTCAATGAGATAATCACAACAATCAAACACTTAAAAGCGCACAAGGCTCCAGGACCAGATGGTCTCACCTCAGAATACTATAAAGCATTTACCCCCTTGATAGCTAAACGACTACACTATATTTTGAACTACATAATAAACAATAAAATAAATGACATCCACTTCAATGCCTCTAAAACCATCTTTATATTAAAAGAACATGCTGACCCCAAAAACCCTGACAGCTATAGACCCATCTCCCTCTTAAACCTGGATACAAAAATACTTACCTCAATACTTGAAAATAGATTGAAAAACCTGATAGAGAAAATCATTTCTCCAGAACAATCTGGATTTGCACCACATAGAAAGACTAGTGACAACACACTAACATTAGATGCGCTAATCTCCTATGCTAACCGGAACAATACCAACATCTATATAATGGTAGTAGATGCTCACAAGGCATTTGACAGGGTCAACATAGAATTCTTACTCCAAACACTACCGTACTTTGACATACCTAATAACTTCATACAGATCATCCAAACTCTCTATAGTAATCCCTATACATCCCTATATATTAATAAAACGTGGTCAAATAGAATTCTGATAAAAAAAATGGAACAAGGCAAGGATGCCCATTATCACCCTTTCTCTTTAACCTATACTTAGAACCACTATTCTTATACATTAAACAAAATACATACCATAACCCCCATCAGTACACAACTTCAAAATATATCTCACTGCTTCTGCAGATGATCTGAACATATACTGCATCACACCAAATTCAGATATAAACAAAATAATAACTGCAATTGAACAATTCTTGACCATGTCTAACTATAAACTAAATCTTAATAAAACCAATATTTTCCCTTTAAAAACATCCAAACTCATCCCATTAATACCACTTTTGGACGCAATAAAAATAAAAGAAGAAATTAAATATTTGAGAATTACTTTTTTCCAGAATAAACAAGATTTCTACCAATGTAATGTAACTCTCAAATGGTAAAACACAGTGCAAGATTGTAAAAGGTAGAACAACCTAAAACTACCATTCATGGCGAAAGTTTCAATAATAAAAATGAATATTCTATCTAGACTAACATACATTTTCATGACATCACAGGTAATAATACATAATAAAATCTTTAACCAAATACACACCTTTCTGGCAAAGTTTATATGGGAACCTAAGAAAACCAGAATTTCCTATCCAAAATTAACACTGCCTAAGAACAAAGGAGGGCTGAATCTACCAGATTTTAAAACCTATTACTCTATCATTAACACCAACAAAATACTAAGAATAGCTGAACACGATCTGACAAAGAAAAACTGGTCTCCTCCTTGGGTGGCAATATATTATAGATATATTAAAGCACTAGGTATCAATCCTAAAGCACTCCCATTCCTGAATCAAAAAAGAATACAAACTTACATTTTAGATCACATAAAACACTCTATCAACATAACACAAAAACTGTTTCAATCTTTGAACCTTGGACAAGCCATAACAATACTACAACCTTTCTATAAAAACCCAAACCTAAAAATAAATAACAAAATGTTAGACTTAGAATGCTTTCCGCGTCTAAAAGACAAAACAATTCAAGATATCTTCCCATATCGCAATTGCACAATACAGGAAATTAGAACCAACCTAAATCTCTTCAAATCTTACTTAATAATACTAAGACAAATCAAAGAACTGTGTTTCAGTTACCTCCGAAACACTACTATATCCAATAGTGACATAGAAACTTGCAATTTGCTTTGGAAAACTATTCTTTCAACAAGGACAACTATTACTAACTCATATAAAATAATAAGCAAGAGTAAATTCCAGAAGGAGCTTCTTTTTTCCAACTACTGGAGAAAACTAAAACCCTCCAGAGATAACCAACAAATAGCCCAAGCAATTAGTTTAACTCTGAAGATCATACAACTTAAAAAATTAGCCTACACGCAGCTAATGATTAATAATAATGTATACTTCACACCTGCAGTCCTCCACAAATTCAATAAATCAAGGTCACCACTATTCCCACAATGCAAGGACCAGACAGCCGACCTATTGCATATATTTTGGAGTTGCAAATGTGTGTACAAATTATGGAATTCTCTCAAACTGTAGTTACAAAAGATGGGCCACCAAACATCAACATTAACATGGGAATTTGCCTTATTACACATTCTTCCACCTAACATCCCTAAAAAAAACAAGCAAATACACTCTTAATAATTTTTCTACTAATGAAACTATATATAGCTCTCAAATGGCTAAATCCGTTGAATATATCTTGGGAGGGTTTTAAACAAATAGCCATAAAACATCTTTTAGCTCACAAACTAATAATGGATAAAAAAATCAAAACATGAAGTCCAGAGAAATTTGGGAACAAACCTTTAATATAATATGAGCATATTCAACCACATAGCAACTTAAGAATACACTTTAATGGAACCTAGAAAGTCATACAGGATTTGACAGACTAATCATAGTTTGGGTATTAAGAATGTACGTGTTGTTCTGTATAACAATTGAGCTAATGGTGAAAGCATCTGTGTAAATAGTGTAAATAAATGTGTTGTATGACCTACACCTTATGGTAGTAACACTAATGCATAACATACTCCTGTGGTCATGTTGTAAAGACTGAAATGTTTGTGTCATATATAATTGTAAAAGAAAAAGAAAAATTATTAAAAAAAAAGAAAGTGTCTTGACTCCATGAAGTTTTATGAAAGATGATAACTGAGTATAGCAGCCATATAAAATTAATAAATGTTCTTCTGCTTTCCTGTGGCCACATGAATGCCAAACTCTTTTGTGGTGGTTCAAAGAAAAGTCTGTCCACTAATCAGAAACAGCTGTCATTTTGGACTTTTCCATATGAAGATAAATGTTCCCAATATATATCTTATTATACTCCAGTACACTGATGACTGTGCCATTCACTTATACAGGGGCACAGGAGCAGAGGAGCAACTTCCAGTGTGTGCTAGACACATTTGCAGAAAATTACTCATGCCAGGAAAAAATTTAGATGGACTGTTAGCTTTCTAAAGACTTGATAGTAGAGTTATTGCAGTTCACAATCAAAGAATAGTCTCTGTAAACATTTGAGTAATCTCCTTGCCTTATTATCTATCCGTCTCTAACACAAGACATTTCAATGCAATATTTTGCAATATTTTGCATATAAGAAGGCTGTTATGGATATTGTTTTATATTTTCACCAATTGTAACCTATAAAAAGCAACTAAGAATCAGGTGTTCGATTTTAGTAACCATCCTCACTGCTCTTTGTGGATGCATACTTTAATAACATCACCTAAAGACTGGAAGAGGCAGTAGTAGTGATGTTTCTGAAAGGTCCTTGTCAACATGTAGAAAAATCTGTGCTCTGATGCTGTTGTTCATACAGAGGCCAAATTTCCTAATAATTAGAACATGCTCCATAAACATCAACTCAAATGGAATGGACAGGGCATGAAATTGCTTAACTGTCAACTCCTCACACAATTTTTTTGAGCAGCTAGGACCATAAATGAACTATCTCATCATAACTTGGGAAGAGCTGATCATAAATTCTTTTAATGGTACCACAGTCTCCATCAATGGGGTCATGTGACTGAATTAAAAAGGCATCCATATCAATGAAACTCAAAAGAGAATAAGTGTGTATAAGAAGAGAAGGAAAAACATCAGAAGGCTGTCACTTCTCCCATTTGAAAAATCTGCACTTGCATAGATGGCTCTAGGATATGATTATAGAGTTATATCATTACCCTTCAATAAACTATGATAGAGACCAGCTTTGATTCAGAGTTAGTAGGTTCATAGGTTCATAGGCTGGTACTAGGCTATCAGCCCTAGGGCCTATACAAGCCTAGCCATAACAATTCCCTGGCTATTTCTTCCCACACTATTTACTTCCCTGGACCCCTGTCTAGCAGGGTGACTGAGATGATCCCCGGGGTGAATTTCCTTTCTCCCATCCAATCGTCAAGGTTCCTTTTGAAGAGGACCAAAGAGCCACTCTGCTTGACATGTATGGGCAATCTATTCCAGAGTCTGGGGAGTCTCTGGGTCAGGAACCTATCCCTCCAGCATGTTTTGTTTATTGTGATGACAAGGTTTAGATCCCTGGAGCATGTGGCTCTGAGGGATTAGGATTTCTTTAAGTGTAGCATGTCCAGCAGCTCTGGGTTTGACATGGCCTTGTATGTTAAGCAAAGATAGCCTCTGAGTAGACGATATGCAACAGAGTATAGCTGGAGTTTTTTAAGGCGGTCAGCGTAGGGCATCTGCTTTAGGCCTGTGATTCTTTTAGTGAGGTATTTCTGTGGCCTTTCCAGTTGTTGCAGATGTCTTGAGAGGTACATACCAAATGGGGCATTGTATTCTATAATGGGTCTAATGAAGGATGAGTACAGTGGGACAATGACCTCCTTTTTTCTGGATGAAAAGCCCTTAGTGATGAGGTGTGCCACATAGAAGGATTTCCTGACTGTTGTGGCGATGTGGTTATCGAAGGTGAGACCACTGTCCACCTGTGTCCCTAAGTCTCTTATCAAACTTTCGGTGTTTAGTGTACTGCCACCTATATGGTAATTCACAGATACATGTTTTTTCCCAAAGGGGATAACTATACATTTCTTGGCATTGAGCTTGAGCCCATGGCTCTGGCACCAAGCATCTGTTTCTGTAAGGCCCTTTTGTAGAGTATCCACATCATTTGGGGATTCAATAATGGCTCCCAGTTTGCAGTCATCTGCAAACTTTGTTATCCAGAGTCCCTTAGTGTTGGCCTATACTTCAGAGAAGTAGATGCCAAACAAGAGCGGTCCCAGGACTGAACCCTGAGGTACTCCACTTGTCACTTGTCTGGAGCTTGATTTGAAGTCGGCTACTTTTAGAGTGTGGGTTCTATCAGTAAGCCAGTTAGCAACCCATTGGGTGACGTAGGGATTAATGCCCAGCTTAGTAAGTTTATCTATGATTCCAGAGTGGGGGATGGTGTCAAAGGCCTTGGCAAGGTCTAGATAGGCTGTGTGGACCACCTTACCCTTGTCCATGGCTCTGGAGACTGATTCGAAGAAGTCAGTCAAGTTCAGGAGACAAGATCGGCCCTTCACGAACCCAAACTGGGTGGGGTTCAGTGTTTGAAGGTTGCCAATGTCTTTGTTTATAAGTATCATGATAATACGCTCCATGGCCTTGCAGATAAGGCTTGTCAGACTGATGGGACGGTAGTTTCTGGGATCCAAGGTGGATCCCCCCTTTTGGAGTGGGATAACTGTAGCTGTGCGCAACTCAGTGGGCACAAAACCTGAGGTGAGGCTATGATTAAACATGACACTTAGGTGAGGTGCCAGTTCATATTGTAGTTCATGTAGTACACAGCCCGGGATGTCATCTGGTCCCATGGATGCTGTATTCTTAGCTTTGGAGAGTGCGTTTTTTACCTGTGTGGCCATTATTACTGGAATTTGGCGATCTTCCGGTATTGCGATGGGCCATTTAGGGGGTGAGAGGGGGGTGAAGTTGGCACTGAATCGATCTGCCAGGATATTGGCAATATCCTTGGGATCAGTATATTTAATGCCATTCTGTTTTAGCTCAGAGCAGATCTGAGCATTGCCATTTAGATTCTTGACATAGTTATAGAATGCCTTGTTGTTGTCTTTGGAATCTTTGGCAATTTTATTTTCGTAACTAGCTTTGGAGGATTTTATGAGGGATCTCAGTTTCTTACTGAGGCTGGTAAGGAAGCTTTTTGCATCCTGGGATTTTCCTCTTTTCTGCAACAGTTTCTTCCTTTTGTTGTAAAGTTTGTTTATGGCAGGGGACCACCAGATTGGCTTCTTTTTTTTGGATGAGAGCATATTGGTTCTATTTGGGATGGCATGATTTATGCATGAGTGGATGTGCTCATACAGTGCCTTAGTGTAGGATTCAGCAGTTGAACTGTCAGCTCCCATCTGCATGGGTGTCATGAAGTTTGTCACTTCTGACTTGAGTAGCATGAAATTGGCTTTGGAGAAGTTTTTTATGGAGGTTTCCTTACTGGGGGTGGGGGTGGGATGTGGATATTAATGGTGATTAGCTTATGGTCAGACGTGACTAACGAGGGGGTGACCATAGGTGTGGAGCATCAATTTCCCATGTTGGTAATGACCAGGTCTAGGATATTGGAGCCCCTGGTGGGACTATGGATTAGTTGATCCAGGGCGTTGGAATTTATGAATTCCAAGAACCATTGGGCAAAGGTGTTATTACATGAGTAGCTTTCCCAGTTAATGGCAGGGTAGTTAAAATCATCCAGTATTAGGGTGTTTGGTTCTATCTTAATATTTTCCAGTATGTTTAGAAAGGTGTAGTGAGAATCTTGGGGTATGGTGGGGGATCTGTAGCAAGCTACAATTTGGATTGCAGTCTTACCTAGTGTTAGTTGCACCTAGAGAATTTCAGACGCATTGTGTTGGGCAACTAGCCTGGTGATGTGAATATCCTTGGTGAATATTGACACTCCTCCACCTTTAGTGTTTCTCCAAGTGCTCCAGTAAACACAAATATAATATTCTGGTTTATCCTGCTTTATTTTTTTTAAACTAAAGTTGCAGACTCAGTTATTCTTTTGCTATACAATACCTGTCTTTCTTTGCAAAACCCTCTGCAAGAAGAATATATATTCTTTGACAATATTTGCATTAAAGTAAGAAGCATGCATCTTAACAGCCTAAACTGTAGTCAAGCTATACCATCAAAATGTGATGAATAAAAAGTGCAATTAAACTGAATCAAATGCTATGAAAGTATTGGCGGGTATACCAAAAGCATGTAAGTTCCCTCACTCTCAATTTTAGAGTGAAGCCATGGACAGCCACTGATACCAGTACAGTTTTCAGTGCTAAGGTGGAAATTGAAGTAGGTTGCCAGATCTTTCTTCTGTATCAGATATGTATGCATGCACACCTATGGGCAATTTACAGTCTCTGATCCATCTTACACCATGACTTTGGAATGTGATAGTAAACTGGAGCACTTGGAGAAACCTCATATAAACACAGAAATGACATACGTATTTCACACAGAAGGCAGCCTAGCTGAGAACCAAACCAAAAAACTCTTGCTGTGAGACAGCGATGCTATGCATTGTGATACTGTTTGCTTATAACTACACATAAAGATCATCTTTAAAAGTGTTAGCTTTACATCATAAGACAAACCTAATAACCTGCCACAAATAAAATTGTTTTCAGCATTTGCAAAACATTCTAGTCACATACTTGTATGAGTAAGAGGGACAAAGCAAATTTTGAGAACATAACCCAAGACTGATATCTAACAAGATATCCTGATAGTCATAAGAAATTCGTAAATAATACTGGCTACCCATGACTGATAGAGTTACATATACTTATCTTAAAGGAAGAAAGCTAAAAGCAAAATGAAAATTATATATTAAACACAAATGAACAAAATAGGCAATCCGTTAGATACAGTAGGAACCATCAGCTCTCTGTAAAAGTTCCAGTGATGACCAATGTACTTATAAGAAGCATATGGCTTCTTTTGAGTTAACTTCTATAGGTAAGTTTGAAAACTGGAGTAAACTTTCAGATATTAGTTCTTCACAACTACACAAACTTGTAAGTATGTTTTAATACAACACTCTGGGAATTTACCATGTAGTCTGTTAAAGCCAAGTGTATGATTTTATCTGTTCGCTTATTCTTCATGCAATTTCCATCTCAAGCACTTTAGAATTTATTTAAGTCTTAAAATTATAAATTATTTTTTATCCGTTGCCTGTGTTAGCAACTAGAATAAATGAAACTTTCCGTTATTTCCCCAAGGCAGCTGTAAGTAAGGTCAGTAATGACTCTGCATTACCACTGCTGCCACTCGGCTCCAGATCTTCTGTGAAGGGTGCATGGGCATTCTTACATGCACATCATTTTAATTTAATTAATACTTTATAACCTCTGAAATATCATTAATTCTCACACTCTCTGTGTTCTTACACACTGGCATAGCCTTCAACTTTTTCCCCGAGTTTTCACTTATTGTAAATTAAAAATGCATAGTTCAAAGAATCAGTTCTTCTCTTGTCTTAACTTTGCAAGTTTGCAGTTCAAGAAGGAGAAAATTCAAATTTCAAACTTTCTTGAGCTAATGTACTGAGTTCCTTTTAGTGAACTAATGAAAGAACTCATTTTTATTCATTTAAAATAGATCCATTATTTGACTGCACCAGAATTCAGACAGTGTTGTTTTAGTAAAGGCTATGTGCAGGAAGTTTTACATAGCTCAAAGCTACAGTCTTAGAGTGGAAAATATGAGAAGTGCTATTGACTGAAACCATGGTTGTGATGTTCAGTTACACACAAAAAATTATTTTGGGGAGATGTCTCAGACATGAAAGTTGTTGTCTTACATTTGCATCACATTTTCTGCTTATCACACTTTGCTGAGGCATGCATGCATGGGCACACAAACACACACCCACATGCACACATACATACTTGCATTTATTGTATGCGTAAAGCCTTCCCATTTCTGCATCCTGTGGTAGATAATAAACTAATTGTTACAGTCTAATTTCTCCATTTTTTTTACACATTCACATACTAAAACACCATGCAAAAATGCAGAGGCAAAATTAATACTAAGCATTTTTCTGTATGATTACCTTATGTGTGAATAATGCTTTTAATAAATACAAATAAGCAAATTATCACTTCACAACACCTCTAAATTTATTTTATCGGTCTAGAGATATTCTGATCTTTATTTTTTTTTGTTTTTTTTATCAAGGTAGAAAATTCAGGAACATACCAAATTCAAATATTATTCTTAGGGGACATAACATTCCAACATTTTATAACATGAACTCTTGTAAAAGTATAGTTACAGAAGTTACTTTGCTATGGCTGGCTCAAAAAAAACTTTTCTTTGTAGATTAGTTATGTTCTGTTACATCATCTTATTTATATCATGCTGAGTTATGTCATGCCATGCCATGTTATATCATGCTTTACTGTGTTACATTATCCTGTATTACTATGTTAGAATGTATTGTCTAAGCCCAAAACTAAAACTTTATTAGGAATTGAATATACTGAACATGTAGTAAGCAAAGTAAATATGCTAATGAGAGTGGGTAGCTAATTGGCATTATACAAGTAAATACATTCTAAAAATCAGTTATTGTTATGTATTTTGTTAAGCATATTTCAAGAACTAGGCATAATATATATTTTACACAGCCAAGTAATATGTTGACTAATATCAGGTATAGTTTTATTGGATTTCACACTCCTGTTGCAAAATATACTATAATATGTTGTATTTTGTCAAAATTTCATCATATGGTCTGATGAAGCTGAACAGTGAAAGTGCTTACCTCTTGTCGACTACAATAAAGGAGTTTTTACTTTTATATATGCATTGGAGCCTTTTGGTGTTTGTACTTTGAACTGTTCCAGTTTGTGAATTTCTTTGTGTGGACTTTTTGGATTTTTTTATATGCCTGGCTCCATCCGTTGCTTGTTGTTATTTTATTGGCTTGATTTACTTTAGTTTAGCAACGGAGGACTCACCACTCAGATTCCACTTTCTTGGGTTTATTTTTAATATAAGGTGTAGTTTTATTGGATTTCACAATCCTGTTGCAAAATATGTTATAATATGCTGTATTTTGTCAAAATGTCCTTTCTGCTCTTTTTCAACTTAAGTGATGGGTGGCAGTGTTATGCATTTGCTATATTTTACCACAACTACCATACAATTTTTACAATAATTTCTTCCCAAATCTTCTATTCATCTCCACTAGTGTAAATCAGGTTCCAGTTTGACTTTACAAAGAGATTTGCCTGAAAATTATTCCATCAGATATAAATTCTTCAAAAGCTTATAGGTTTATAGGTGTGTACTAGGCCAACGGCCCTGGAGCCTTTACAAGCCTATCACATAGAAGTGCCCTGGCATCATGCCACCATTAGTTCCCAGTGCCTCTATCAATTAGAGCCACTGAAGTGATCCCTGGGGTGAACTTTCTATTTCCCATCCACTCATCAAGATTTATCTTGAAAGGGGCCAGTGAGGTGCTCTGCTTGACATGTATGGGAAGTCTATTCCAGAGTATGGACAGTTTCTGGGTTATGAACCTGTCCCTCCAGCAGAAATTAGACCATAACAATTATTGTACTGAATCACATAATATGTAATTCTGAGCTCCCCAAATGACTGTTAAAGTAATTAAATATACTATTAGTGAACAAATATGAAAGGTTGCAGTGGCACTTTCACAAAATAATTGATAGTAATCAAATAAGAAAATTTGTTTAGGAAAGCAGACAACTAAAAAAAACAAATATTCATGTAGTATTGAACCAGAACCTTTTTTGAGAAGGATATTTTATTATTATTATTATTATTATTATTATTATTATTATTATTATTATTGTTATTATTATTATTATTATTATTATTATTATTATTATTATTATTATTACTGAAGGCATATGTAGATACAGGTTTTATCTTTTGGACTCTACTTTGTTTTTTAAGCTATTAAGTAGAATAACAACAACTATAACTATACATTTCAGCAGATAAACAGCAAGTCAGTGAGTAAGCTGTAACACAATAAAACAATATCTTTTCAATATGTTCAACTATACCCCAGTGAAAATTTTAAAAAATGTTGCCATTATAGTAATAATAAAAGAAAACGTAAATTGCAGGCATACTAGCACAGTTATATGGCATTATCCATACAAAATAAATAAATTGACTAATAATCAATGAACTTCTTTGCAAGTTTCGAATTTTTATAATTATCTTATCACCTTTGTTTATGTACAAGCATTTTCTTAACAATTTCTCCAGAATCTGATCTCCAGTCTATAAAACAACAGACATAAATGCTAAGACCACAGTTCTAACTTCTTCTTCTAGCTTCTTTGAATCTTAGATAAATCAAGATTTAGAATATTTAAGTCTAACAATCAAAAATCTATCATCTCTATATTAGGCACACAAGGCTGCATCTTGAACTCTTTTCCAAATCTGCTTTTTAATTGATAGTGTCAAATGATGTGCATGCAGTCTGCTTGATGACTACCATGCCTCTAATGTGTACTATAGCAATAGCCCACACCTGGGTGTGGGTAATGCTGGATTTACCCATGGTTGGCGTGGTTTGGTCCCGAGGGCGAAGCCTGAGGGACCAAACAAAGCCAACCGTGGGTAAATACAGCATTACCCACACCCAGAAGTGGGTTATTGCTATTATACCATGACATTATTTAAGAAAAGAAACTATTACTTTTCTTAAATAATGGCATAGTATAATGCCTGTTTACTGCCCTTCCACAGATGTCTGGCATCGCGGCAGTTCTGATGTACTCTTGGCGCCTGCGCAGTACATCAGAGTTGGGCAAAAGCAACGGAGAAACCAAGATCTCCGTTGCTTTTTACTGTTTTAAGCTATGTTAAATGGGTTTAACATAGCGAGACAGTTAAAATAAGGAATGGAGATGTCCGTTGCTTATTTTAAAACTGTATCGCTATGTTAAACCCGTTTAACATAAAGCATAAAAAGGAACGGAGATCTTGCTTTCTCCGTTGCTTTTTTTTTTTAAAACCTGTGTCTCTTTGTTAAATGGGTTTAGCATAGCGAGACAGCTTTAAAATAAGCAACGGAGATCTCCGTTGCTTATTTTAAAGCTGTCTCGCTATGTTAAACCCATTTAACATAGCGAGACAGTGTTTTAAAAGTAGAGTTATACTAATGGAAAAAAGTCCGGGCAACCGGACCTTTTTCCATTAGTATAACTCGATTTACAATGTGCACACTGGCCAATCAGCGTGCACATTTTGGGGGGGGGGTTATGGTATAATGTGCATTATATATCCTTAATCGATATATATCCTATTAATGTATCGATTTATTGTATGCAAGTGCAGCCATTAGTACAGCCAAATATGTTTCCAAGCTCCTTTTATCCTATTCTGCTCTTCGTCACTTATTGAGGCATCTAAAATTTCAGATCATTTTAATCTAATGCTATCTATGTTGCATGTTGTGTACTCTCCTAAGAAAGACTATATAGTTAGTAAGAGTCATTTAGGAAATATTATGTTAACAAAGAAATACCTTATCAGTGATTGTTTTGTTGATCTAAACTGCACCTTGACTATAAAGATCTCAAAACTCTCTAAAGGATAATAACATTCCCCTTTTACTGAGATCCTATTCTTCTGCTAGAGGAAACCCTGGTATTTCCTATATTGCCAATACTGCCAATAAGTAGAAACATTTACTGTTTGGTATTCATGTGAATCCCATATACGGCCTCACAAGTTAAGCCTTTCATTTTCCTTTGGGTTATCAGGTGCTTACACCTAATCTATCCCATGGATCTGAAATATTGTTTCTGCTGTCAGTTGCTGAAATTGCTTGTATATCACAGCCAATTCTGTTGGGTCCACATGAGGGTAGAAAGAACCTCCACCTGCAGTAAATGACAAATGACCAAGGCTTTATTATATCGCCTTATGTCTGGAAACACTATTCAACCTTTATGGACAGTTTCTATTAATCTTGTTCAAGAAACTCTTGGTGGTTTCCCCTCCCATAAGAAATCTAACCAAATCTACTGATCTTTCTCAGGGTAAGGTGATTTTGCAAAGAAAGTGATGTGCAATACATAAAATAAGAATTTAGAATGCAAGCATTTTAATTGCCTTGATCTTTACTAGGAATGAAAACTTCCACCTTTCCAGTGTTGATTTAAATTATTTTAAGAGAGGATGTTAAGTTAAGATCTGGTATCACTTGAGTTCCCATTGACAGCTAAATTCCCATAAATAGATGCAGACTGGGTTATTCATACTTATAATATAAAGACTAAAACTTCATGAGAATGTATGGCAAGGCTTCTAAAGATTCTCATAGATTAATAGCCTAATTAGTACTTATGATCCTATGAACCTAGCAATAACCACTTTCTATTAAGGTAACAGAGTCTTTACCTATTCACCTTAAGAAAAGTAAAATACATTAGTCCTTAATTAGTGCCAGGCCTGAGACCTGTTTGCAAAAGTGTTTAAGTATTTCCATAATATCAGGGAGATTTTCTACCTGCATAAACAGCCACATTACCCCATCATCAGCAAACCATGAAGATGAGTATGGAGCATATTCCCAACTTTAAGAAAGACAGTCAAAGCAGTTGACTGGGAGGATCTTAATCCAATTCCTTACTCCTCCTGCTTTGCATTTACATCAGCTGATGATCAGGAATTGATAAAGGCATGTCAAGGCTTGTAGTACTGGGGATACCTTGCATCAAGTGGTAATGTTGTTTCCTGGCCAGCATACTTGAAATGCTATGGTCTCAAATGAAATGGGAAGAGGGACATACACTAAATTAGGAGAGGAGGTACAAAGGCTAAAGCTCTATAGAAATTCTCCTGATAACTCAGGAAGCAAACTGGCAGACCATATAAGCTGCCATTACTTAATAGTCAGGGTTTTTGTGGTAGATATGGATCCCAGTGAGAGAGAAAGTTGAACAGAATTATTTTAAAAACCTGGACTCAGATAATACTTCTTTCCAGGTGTGCAACAAAGTCTAGAGGATACAGATTTTTGGTTGGCAATGTTTGTACATTTTTTATACTCCAGCCAATTTTTTCAAATGTCATTCCACTATGTTGGAGATGAGGAGATCAGGATTCAGCAGACTGTATCCATATATTCTTTTTAATTTTACTTGGTTGTCACTGCCTAATGGACAAATACAATTAAGTTAGGGATATGGTTAAATGAGACTTGGAAGGTTCTACTGAGACTGTCTCCAGAGCTGTTTCTGTTAGACATATGCAACTTTAGCAGATTCACTAAAGCTGAAATTGCAGGCCTTAATTTAGTATTACTCTATGATACAGACTGTCCCATAAGAAAATGAAAGCAGCAGTCCATCACCACATTTCAAGTCTTGTTGATACTGATAAATCAGCTCAAGTGTCTGGGACTGAGACAACATAAATATGTACCTAATCTGTTAGTATCCGGAAAACAGCACATATTGTGTTATCATTAGATATGTATGAGCAAAATGTGGTTGATACATCAGCAGTATTCACACGACGTGAACTTCATCTGAGTATTGCTTCTTACATGTTCATTACTCATTTAAGAATGTATTTTATGATTTTTGTAATTAATTTACTGTTGATGTTTATAACTATGTTTTCTTGAAAAGATTTCACATTCTGTGGAGATCTTTCTTATGTTTTATAAATTTTAATATCCCTTGTTCAATAAAAGTTAATATTGGTTTTAAAAAAAGAAAAGGGAAAGGGGCATCCTTGCCCCCTAAAGGGGGGAGTGAGGGTACACCACTAGTGACTACCTGAGCAAAAAATTCATTGTAAAGTATCTGACATCTGTCTATTCCAGAAAGATCCTTTAATACCATAGGCTTTCAATAATGCCTAGAGAAACTCTTATTCAAAGGAATCATTGGCCTTCTTAAAATCTAAAAAATATGGTATCATTTGAGATTTACTAACTTTGCTAACCTGGCATATATATTTAAAAAGACTCTATAAATCAAGGCCACCCTGTCATTTTTAATAAGACTCCTGCTGTGATTGATAAGTGAGTCTACATAAGACCTTTTGTAGCTTATTCACAAGTAGTTTACTATAACATTTGCTTTTAAGCTGCAAAAGGTAGATAGACCTGTAGCTCAAAGGAGATAGGGAATCCTGTTCTGTTTGGGGAAAGAAGCAACAAAAGCAATGCAATTAAACTGGGATAATAACCCTGTATTCACCATTCGATTAAATAGGTCTGCTAATTTTGGAGCTAGACAGTTGGAGTAGGCTTTAGAAAATTCTCCTGGAATGCCATCTGGGCCAGGGACCTTCTCCATAGGAACACTGTTAATAAATTCCTGAATATCCTCCTGAAAATTTAATTTTGTAGGTTTAAAGCATGCACATCCTACTCTGAAAACTGCAGATATATATAACATTCCAAAAATCCTCTTTTGTAAATATGAACTTGTATCTTATGCCCCGGAAAGTTTTCACCAATATTGCTCATGATCTGGTTAATTTTGTTGTAGTTATCATATTGCTAGACACCCAGCTATCCTTGACTGAAGTAATGCAGGTCTCCCTTTTTAAAGTTTTGGAGACATCCAACATTTTGCCTAGGAAAAATCTTTCAGTCATTTCCACTTATTGATTAAGGTGTTATATTATAAGGTTCTGTAGTTATAAGCCATGTTAACTGCCAACATAACACCTTGCATTTACTTACTTTATGAAGCTGTTCCTTCTTGGCTGTTTCTTTCTATTTTGTAATGACTCTATCTCAACCTTACTCTTCTTTCTCATTAACACTGTCTTTTTTTAATTTCTCTCTTAAGATCCTACCATCTATGATAATCCCTGCTATTATATTACCTTTCCTTCCCTAGTAATATGCTACCATAAAACTGTGTTCCCATAAAATTGTGTTCCCACGTCCCATTCAGTAAAAGCAGATATAGACACTTCCATTATGCAGTGCACTTGGTCACCTGCACTGAATACCAAGACATCACAGTACTAGAATCTAAGATTAAAATTTACCACCTCCTCAAGAGTGCTGTGGACTGCCTAATCATAGAAATTCAAATCCCAACACCTGATGATCAGGCAGTGATGCAGAGTCATGGAAAAAGGATACCACCTTCTTAACTGCATCAGGAGACACAGGACAATAACCAAGGGGACTGACATTATTTACCACTGGGGCTTAAAAGGGAATACCTTGTTCTGTAAGATGATCATTCTCCATCCAGCTTCTAAACTGAAATCCACAATTAAATTTGGAAAATGTTGCACCACTGTAGTTACTGTGGATCATTTATGTTATCCTGGTGGCACCCTATTAATTTTGGTGTTTGGTGCAGTATTAAAATTTCCCCAAATCAAGATACTCTACCCTAAATTTTTGATTTGCTCTAAAGTATTTGAGAATTATAATATGCATATATTAAGCTTGCTGGGATTATACAAATTATGTAAAATGATGCTTGTTTTGTTTTCACTAAAAGAATAATCCATGTTCCCATCTTGTCTGTGCATTTAGTCTGGTATACCCAGTTTAACCTGTGACACACCAAAATCAGAGACTCTCTGATTACTAAACATAACTGGCTTTGCTGCAACCCTTCCATTTATTAAGGATTTTGCTCACATTCTTAATTTTACATTAAATATCCTGATAAGTGATAATACTAGATGCAAAACATGCATTTACCTTTGTCCGAGTTGAAAGACATTTTACATTCAGTGAACACTCCTCAGTCACTAAGTATATGAGTGAGATCAGGCTCCTGAGTAAAACACACTTGTATTGCGAACATGTAAAACCTTGAAAATGAATACCACAACAACAAATATACACTATGTGTAAGGGTATGAAACCAATGTAATTGTGTTTGTACTATTAGATGAGTAAGAAACATCCCTTCATGGATAAAGACCCTGGAGAAATAGGAAAAATAAAACTCCCAGTAATGCCCCCTCAACAGAACCAGCTTTATCCTCCCAGAAAATAATCGTCCTCCCATTGTTTTGTAAGTGGTTGTATAAAATTAAATTAATACATAACCCTCAAATCATGCCTCTAAACATTGGCCATTATGAAGGAAAACCACAACAGTTGAAGTTTCATGCAAGTCTGCATTATACAGTATAATTGGCTACCTTCATTAAATAGCAGGACGTTGCAGTACCAGACTATAAAATTAGAATTGAATGCACCCTCAAGACTGCTACAGAAGTCAGAGCTTGATGTGCCATTTCTGCTGTCAGCCCTTACATTTCACCCAACTGCCAAACCTGCTTAAGCTGCTCATAGGATAAGGCCTAATATAAAAATTCTACATAACCACATGAATACAATGTGGCAGTATTAATGCTATTTCATCTGAAAGCAAAGATTAGGCCCGGAGTACAAATAGTTGTAAGAAAACCAAGAGACCAATAAGGGATGAGAGAGACAGATAATGAGACATAAGAAAATAGCTGAATTTATAGACACTTTTATCTTAACAGTTTTGGTGACAGTGAAGAAGTTACAAACACACTAAATGGTTTAAAACATTTAGCAGAACAATGCAACTACTACTGAGAAATTTTATTAGCTCTGGCTCAGTTATGGTGGGATCATACAAGGAAAAGGCTTTTTTACCAGTCTTTGGATAATGGTGGCTGTTGCATAAAGAATCATATAAAAGCAATTGCTTGTGTATAGAAAAAAATAAGAATAATGTGAAAGGGGTTATTCTACAAGCACAAGTCCCACCTGATTGAAGACTACTGCCTTGAAGCCAGGGACATGAGCATATTATAGCTTGTATAGTCTGCCGCTTACATTTGAACTCAAATATGTCCTCAGTTAAGCATCTGCACCTTAATCGCATACATTATTCAAGTTTGAGCAAGGTAAGCGCAACAGCCATAAGGAGAGAACGGGATTGGTTAGAAGGGTAGGTTAGGGCAGGGATTGGGTAGGGGAATTTAGGGTTAGAGAGCAAAACGGGTGTTAGGGATATGAAGCAGGAAAAGAGTTTTAGGGTTAAGGAGGAGGAGGGGTGTTTAGGGTTAGGGAGTGACATAGGAGCTTTAGCTTTAGGGAGCATAATTTTACTTTAGGAGGAAAAAATGACCTCTGAAAAAATACAGCAATCATCCATTCACTACCGCTTGGAGTGTTTATCACTGAAGTATGTTCAGGGAAGACATGAGGGTAGATGGTGTTAGTGTGTGTTTGTGTGTATATGTGTGGACATGTGTGTGAATGTCTGCTGGGGCTTGAATGAGGCTGTGTGTTTTGTGTGTCTGTTTGCCTGTACAGAGTGTGGGAGGGCTTATTTGTTGATGAGTTGATATGGGTGTGGGAATGTCTGGAGGATTTGTGTGTGTATGTGTTTTTGTTGGGGGTGGCTTTTCTAATGCGATCCTTGGGATGCTATCTAGAATGTTAACACTGTCAAGACTGACAACATTAGTGTTTTATTCAGATATATAATAATGTGACAGTTATGCTATCTTTCTCATTGCAACCATACCTGTCTCTGAATTGCATTTTCTCACCATTATGATAATTAACCAACCCATCACTGAGCAGTTAGAGCAAACAGTGAGCATTTCTTTGAATCCAAGGGATGGTGTTTTATGGAGTGCATAATGTTTTAGTAGATAGAGAGACTGATAAGATACAGAAATGTATGTTTCTTGTTTGTGGAGTATAATATGTTGTATCTATAATAAAATATATCTACTCTTTCTGATAAGGGCCATGAAATCTTTTATATCTTCCTGAGTCAGCACCAGCTCAAATAGATGTGACCTTAGTTTAATGCCTTATTTGAAAAATGACACACTCGGAAATGCAGTACCCATTAGTGGAAGCTCTTTCTGGCTTTGGTAATCTGTATATTCACTGTTTTGCGACCATCCATCCATTTTAATAAACTGCTTGCCCTAGTGAGGATGATATTACTTTATTTATTTGAGCACAAACTGAATGAGTTTCAGAAACTCGCTGTTGATCTCTCAAGTCATAGTGTTCTCATGATCAACAGTGAGTATTTAAAAAATGTATCTTTTGCAGAAGGCAAGCCCCCTGTACCACCTCAATGTGGGGGCTGTGTCTCCACACCCCTAGACAATAAATAGACTGTCCCTGAGGTCACACAGCCTCACAGAAAATATATTTGCAAACACAATCTATGTACTTGAGTGTCTTACACTGGAATACACAGACAAGCATTCAACCTCAACTAAATGAGTCACAAGCAATTGAACAGTGAATAAGTAAACTAAAACCTGGTGAGAGTTATAGTGGCAGAAAAGTGAGCAGATAAGATCAGATTTCCCCATCCTCACCAACAGTGACTATCATAATCTCAAAGGTCCCTAGGCAAGTTAAAAAATATAATCCCTCCAAAGTGTCCTCAATCTACCCTCAGGTCTTCTCCCAGTGGGCCATGTCTGGTGCCCCTCCTGTGGAGGTACCCTGGGGGCAAACTCCACCTTGTTAGTATGAATACCACATTGGATCTCTCCCCAATAGGAGGCCATTAGTGAAGTTGGACTAACCTGGTCAACAAACTGTAAATAAATAAATAAATTAAATAAATTCCAACATATTCTACAGCTTGAAGCCCAATGTGTGCCCTCCCCCTCTCTTCAGGAGCTGTGAAGTCCCATGACTTGAATTTCCCCCACTCTCAATGATTTGAGTCCACTGATTACCGCCTTCTTATCTTGATAGTGATCATATCTCCCCTTCCAACTTCCACACCATTCTGACAGAAATAGGAGCTCAGCCTAATACAGATCAGTTTGGTTGTGATCAGCTTGTAAAGACCCCACAGCCTGCATTATGGCAATCGATGTTTTAATTTATCACCCAGATGAAGTGGCATATCAGATACTGTCCTGTTGTCAAGTTGTTGAGTCAGTATGTAGCCTATACAACACCCAGCTCCCCCCCCCCACACACACACAGATGTCTGAATAACACTCAGCATGTACATCTAGATGGCAAGAAAACCATCTGCAAGGTCGTCCTTCTGCTATAAAGGCATATAGTGTGGGACCTAGCTCCACATGCCCTGCAGCTTGTCCTAGGTGTCCGCACAAAGTAGCACTGGCACTTTATTTGGCTACTTACCACTGCCCAACACACATAGTTATGAGGGTGGTTATACTTTTCCAATAAAATGAAATATAACTGAAGCATGTTGCATTGGAAAAACTACATTGACTGCAAATGCCATTTAATACAAAGTATATCAAAAAACAGCTACTGTCAACACAAACATTTTAATAGTATAGGTATAACCAGTTGATGCCAACTACTAAAACTGTGGTTAAACTAGACAACCTGTAAAACTATGATTAAACCAGATCAATAACACCTACTGAACATAAAAGTGTCCTAAACATACAAACAAATGTGAACAATATGGAGATTTAACAGCACTCTACAAATCTGAACACATTGTATAACAATATGCATCCTTTTACACAGACACTCTTTTACCGAGTATAATGCAACAAACATTTATGCGGGGGGTTTACCCCTGCAAACCCCAGTGTTGAGGCTTTTCCTCACTCATGCCCTCAAAATTAAGTATATTAACTCCACAGTTGCATAACAGTGACCAAAGTCAAACAACACATTAAAACATTGTACCTGAGAAAAAAGATTAACCCTAACACAAATCAACAAGACAGAAAGAAAGAAAGAAAGAAAGAAAGAAAGAAAGAAAGAAAGAAAGAAAGAAAGAAAGAAAGAAAGAAAACACTCTGCACAACACTACCTAATGAGATACCTAACAACTCCTTTACACTAGTACACATGCATGTGGTGACTAGGTCAACAAACTGCACCGACTCTGCTCTGCAACACTGCTCCATATTAAAATGTTCGTAACTTAGAGTCGCAAACCCAGAACTCCTCTGCTCAGCTATTGTTACTGTCAGTGGCCTAGGGGTAAGCCTTCCAATTGGTAATAGCCAATCTTTATGAATCCAACCCTATATTTTCATTTGGCACAAAGTTAGACCTCCATGTCTGTGTCATCTTGTTGCCATAATTAATTCTTTATTTCTATGTCTTTTGATCAGCTGGGCTCACTCATCAAGTAAGTGACAGGAGCAGTACAGACTTCAATAGCAGTTAAAGTAGAAATTTTCAGAGAAGGTCTTCCTAACATCAAAGACTTAAACTTGGAAACATGCCAGCCCAGTTTCGAACAGATGTTAAACCGGGATTCTAGCATTTGAGCTTAGTTCTGCCTCCTCTGGCTCATTTCTCTGCTGAATACAGTTGGAGGACTCTGCCTTCAGAAAGATTAGTTTCACCTCCTATGAAATGGAAATTATACTTCCATTTTCTAAACATTACCAGTGAAATCTCATGTCAAGGAGAATAATGCCCTTACTAGGTGCATAAAGGAGGAAAGAGAAAGAAAAAAAGAAAAGGTGGAGTACTGAATACTGTATAAAAAGGAACAGTGACAAACAGGGATTCTGTATGACTATTTCCACTCAGTATTCATAAAATAGAAGAGAAGGTGGAGCTGACAAAGAAAGACAATAGAGGCATCCAGTGGGTGCACATGTGTGTGCATGCATATTCGTGCATGAGCATGCATGCAAGTATGCCTGTGTGTGGTGCAGACTTTCAGTTATCAGTCTAGGAATCTGCAAAGAGGTTATGAGTCTGGCCATATAAACCAGTGATATGTATATATACTTGCATGTGTATATGTATATGCATATGTATATATATATATATATATGTATATATATATATATATATATATATATATATATATACATTTATGGGTCTACTGCTTTTCATCGAATACCACGTATTCGAAAAAGTGCAGTAGACCGCTCAGTTACACGAAAGTGCACTTATTCAAAAGTGCACTTTCGCAAGCTCAGCTTCTACGAACGGATCGCACCACAGTGGAGGACAGCAGGAAAACATGCTATGTCCTCCACTGTGGTGCGAATCCGACCTTAGGGTTAGGGCACGGGTCATGGTAAGGGAATAGCCCTACTAGCTATCCCCTTACCATGACCCGCGCCCTAACCCTAAGGTCTGTAACTACTGCACTAAAGTCAGTAGTAGCCCGTTCGCTGAAGCGGGTTTCGCGAAAGTCACTTTTGATTAAGTGCACTTTCGCTTAACCCAGGGTCTACTGTGTGAGTTCGAAGAAGTGCATTTTTGAACTTATACAGTAGACCCATATATATATATATATATATATATATATATATATAGTTATAGACATATATAAACATATACAGAGATTGTTAGATAGATGTGTGTGTGTGTGTGTGTGTGTGTGTGTGTGTGTGTGTGTGTGTGTGTGTGTGTGTATGTGTGTGTGTGTGTGTGTATGTGTGTGTGTGTGTTGTAGGTCAAAAGACTGCAAACTTATAAAAGCAAATACTTTAAACTGCAGTAAATAATGAGCCAATGCTGTTTTGGAATTTGTTTCAGTCAGCTGCTTTTTGTGTAAGATCTCATTGCAGCGTGGTCAGGGAATTTGCTATCACCTTTCTGTAGTGCAGTCTCAGAAATGTTATATATAATTAGCCAAATTAATGATATATATAATTGCAAAATAATTTTGTTGTTTTCAATAATTTCAAATTTTATCTAAAATTGATCTTTGTTTCTTCATTCACTCTTCTAGGCATTCAATATTTGATGAGATACTCATGTATACACAGAATACACACACACACACACACACACACACACACACACACACACACACACACACGCACACACACACAGATCAGGAAAGCCTTAAGACTCCATGCAGCAGGCTTTGGCACATCCTTAAATCCCTCATCGACTACTGATTTTGATTTCAGTTCTTTTCACAGAACAAATGATTCTTGGGGCACAATTAAAACTAAAAGGCTGACAATGCAATGGAAGATGCCAGTACTCCTCTTCAGTTCTTGAAATACTGAACGGATAAGCTGGTAGTTTACCCTGTATAAATTATGGGAGAAGTATAAGGGACTTGAAAGCATATGTGATTCCCATTCTTAAGACTAGGAACAACTCAGAGACAGTGTATTGTCAAGTCAGTTTAAACTCAGTGATGGCATTATGGACCTAGTTTTGAAACAAATGAGAACAGTGCAGAAGTCAGTTTACAGTCTCGGCCTGGAAGGCAACAAACTTGAAAAATCATAATCCCAAGACAGTAATATTGATAGACAAGCATGCTGAAAACCACAATATCTAAAAGTCTCAAATACCAAATCCCTCTACCATGTGAACCCAGGAGGAGGGCTAACATGGGTTATGCAGGGGTGTGGACTCAGGAAAGACTGCTAGCATGGTTCCTGCAGTGGGGAGGTACAGAAGGTCGATATTGTAGTCTTCAGCATATCTAATGATAGATGAGCTAGATGTTAATGGTGCTGGGTAAATACTTGATGTCATTTAAATTACTAATGACATGCATTTGGTATGACCCTAACACTTTGAGACTCTCCCTGTTTAAGTACATGCTCCCACATGCCTAAGATGAGAGCTACTGTCTTTATACCTTGTGGCAGAATGCCTGCCCCTGGGCCGTCCTTTGCATCACTGCCCCTCCTCTGAGAAATTGTGCATTGGATGCTCCCAATCTGCTTTTTCTCCTAAAGTTAGGCATGCCGATCTACCCCACTCCATCTCCAGCAAGTGCCCAGGCCAGGAACTGAACTCAGGTCACCTGGACAATAGTCAGGGTTTCTTCCCTCTACTGCAATAGACCTGACTACAAGATAATATCATTTGGTAACAAAAAACAGATACGTTAAAAAATTATATATATATATATATATATATATATATATATATATTTTTTTTTTTTTTTTTTTTAATTTATCACATCAAGATCTGATTACCTCAGTACTAATTACTTGGGGATGCAGAGGACTGTGGCAGTTTTTGCACCCCCCCAACACACACACACACACACACACACACACACACACACACGCACACACACACACACACACACACACACACGCACACACGCACACGCACACACACACACACACACACACACACACACACACACACACACACACACACACACACACACACACACACACACACATATGCAAATACACATAAAAAAGTTGCAGGTAAGTTGCCAACTCACATTTTAGTCTCTACTGAACAGTCTTCACTTAATCAGTGTTTAACTTAGTAAACCAAGCTTCCTGGCCAGTGCATATGATATAATAGTAGACAGGACAGAACATTATATACAATTCACAAAAAGTTTAGATTAGCATATATAGGTAGTTCCTGCAAGACAGAAAAAAAGATCTGTTGTATTTACAATTGCTTGCTTAAGACAAAGTCTTTACAATCAATATGCTCATATTTAATTTGTTCTATTACATTAAAGCAAATTCAAAACACCAGTCATGCCATCATAAAGTTCAGAAAGGCTATCTAGAGCCTGTAGAACTAAAGTATGGTTTATATGCTGAGAATACTAACTCGCTGTTAGGCTTTGTGGGCAACATTTGAGAAGCACCTCTGGCTCTGGCTTCTTCAAATTTTAATTTGGTTTAGCAGCCATTTATCGACACATTTAGAAAATCTCTAGCGCAGTCAAAGAACCGGGTTTTCATTTACACATTTATTTGCCAGTCTTGGCATAAGTTCAATTTCCATAAAGACTTTTGCAAATTGTCACACAATCCCTGCATAAAAGAATTACTTGCAGGTGTTTTAACAGCAATCTTAACAGATGTACAGGTATTTCAGAATGTGAGTTTTACAGGAGGTAAACTGTGGCCTGTTATCTCCTTGGGCAGTCTTGAGAACTGTTTTTTTAATAAAGAATTGAGTGTTGCTATCTCAGTGGGCACCTGGACTTATGGAAACAGCAGGGCTTTCACTTGTAAAAGTTTGCTGTTATTATTTTTAGTAAACAACACATAAGCAGCAGATCACCATTGTTTTCAGAAGTTACAAATACTTACAGTTTTGAAAAACAGCCACCATTAAAATGTGTGTGTGAACCTCACAGAGTCCATTTTAATAGCCATGCTACGAATAATAGTTACATTTCCTCAGAATCCAGAAAGAACACAACACCAAAGGCATCTTGTCACATGACTTTCTGGGAAGGCTTAAAATGGCTTGCAAGGGCAGTTAGTCTAGTACTCGCCTACAAATATAAATAAATGAAGCTGTACAAAACATTGTTGACCCGTATGATTTTCACGTTGCAGGGAGATTAGTGGAAGTTGAACAACAGATGTCAAGTTGCAACTCTGCATTGTGAAAGAAAAAAAATGTGTACCCAGGAGTCATATTTCATATTTTAATTTTGCTGTAAAGCTACAGATCAGCTTACCAGATAAAAAATGAATGTATGAGAACAAAACTTGCAACAGTACAACAGGAAGTTGTATTCAGTCTTTTCTCAGTCCTCCTCTGATATATTATATCACTTGTATTGTTTTTCTTCTTACACATTTTTCTTCCCCTTCTCTTTTATATGGCTTCAGCACATATTTCCTAATTAACCTCATGAGACGCCCATCGGTGTATGCCAGTGTATACTGTACTAACTTACATCCAAGGCAAACATTAAGAAGCCAGTGCCAGTAACTTTTTTTTAATTAGAATAAATTTCCTGGTGTGATATTAACATTTAAAATGAAGACTTTTGCTTTTATTACTTATAAAGATTAATCAAAATGAATCAATACAACCCTCTTTGCTTTGCATTTCTCTTTTTATTTTATTTCTGTAAGTTTAAAAACCATAAAGAGAGTACATGACTGTATTACTGATATTAAAAATATGAGTTGAAGTTGTCATAATGGTTAAGACATTTTCTTCATGGACAAGAGATGCAAGGTTTGATGATCATCAAAGGAAAATTATCAGGTTAAAATGCCCCAGTAGACAGTTAGCCTAGTACTTACCTACGAGCATGCAATATTTTGCCTAAAAAGTAATTCAAGCTTTGTTTAAAATAAATATACACAGACTCCTTTAATTCTGATTTCCATCAGTGTAATTGGAGAACAGTTAGGGAAATCCAGTGATTCATGAAGGGAACAGATCTGGAATGTTCACAACTGATAATCTGAATAAAAGAACTTGTTAACAATAAGCAGTGGAAGGTGGCAATCGCAATAAATATAACAAGAAAAAGGTCATTACTGAGATGCCTTAAGAGGTTTTAGCTGGTTATGGCCCTCAGAAGTAAAACTGTACCACTGCTATATGGGAAGATATTCTTGCTTGCAGGTTAAACAAACTCTTTGGTAATACAAATGCTTTGCACAGGGTGAAAAAAAATTATCAAAGAATAGGAAAATCTTGGGCAATGGCAAAACATTTTTCAGTAACCTTGCTTTCATCCACTATTCAATCAGTACTCATGTCTGTGTCCATTAGCCCTGTGTGAACAAGAGCAGAAAATCATACAGTTATGAAAAAGGAAAAAGAGAACTCTATCCACTCCTGTCCAGTATCCAGTGAATGGAAACTGAGTAACTGCAGCTTCTGTTCACCGAACACTGTGCATGCAACCAGTAAGCTTGTCAGACAGGTGGCCATGTGTACATCGGCAAGAAAGAAAGAGAGATGTAACATAGTGTGCTACTATGTATTTGCATATCTGTGCATACATGCTTATGGTCATACCTCAATAACATTCACAGAGTGACTAAACAAAATCTTCAAATTCCTTCTGGCCCTGTGTAGTCATCATTACAGTTTCTGTAGCAATGCTTGGCTAGCAGCAGCGCATCTACTTGGCAGCCACTTAATATGAATTTAGAAGGATTGTTGCATAATCAATGTAAAACCAAACAAGAAAATTATGAACAGTATTTGGTGGTGGCATAATGTTTAATGTGGTTTAACTCACAGACAAGAACTGCAGGGGTTTGATTCTCCACAAGAATAATTGGCTAAGCAGGAAATGGTCTACAAAGGCAGCTATAACTAAGAACCTATGTAATAGAGGAGATAATCCCAAAATATATTAAGAAGCAAGTTATGCAGAATGATTTATATGTGCAACCAATTAAAGACAAGTGATTTTCTTTAGGGCTCCCCTACACGTGCTCAGAATGAAATAGTTTGAGCAGCAGAAGCACACATGAAAAAAAAAAAGATGAATGGCATAATGCCAAATGATGCTTCCCATAGGAAATCATTGCCAGTGCAGTTTCAAAGTGTGCACCAGTAACAATTCACTTGTTTTGGAGATTTCTCCCTTCTTCAACATAGTGTGACTGTGGAGATTTTATTTATTTATTTATTTATTTATGTAACATTTGTTTACCAAGAAAGTCCAACTGGACACATTTTCAGCGGAGGCCTGGGAAGAAAAGCTCCAACAATATGAAAAACAAACATTATACAACAAGAAAATTATAGAGTACAGGTCAACAATGAAAGTACACATTGCAAATATAAATAACCGAAAGAGAAGACACCATAGCAATTTTAACAAAATTTGCCCATCAAAGAGTATATGGCATTATACAAACTGGATTAGCATATATATTAGAAAGCACAGCATGATATTTTTGAGGAAGACTTGAAAAGATTTAAGGTAAAAGAGTAAGTATATTTAGGGAAGGAAGAAGGCATAATAGAATAGTACTGCAAAGTGTAAATCTAAAGAAAGTCAGAGGGTGTGTATAAAAAGTGGAGAATATAGAGTTAGTCAGGTGGGCAGCAAGAGCAAAGCCAAGATTTTTCTAAGTGAGTAAATAGAAGTTTTTTAAATTGTACTATGGTGCAGATGGAAGTGATGGAAGTAGGTAATTTATTCCATATTTTAGGAATGATATAAGGATTATCCAGCTGAGTTGTTAGCTTTGGTGGATTTAACTAGGAGTTTGTCACTGGAACGGATTGTTCTAGTGGTGGTGTATGGTTGTATGAGATCTTGAAGGACTGGGGTTTTATCTGGTTCATCGAGTATTTTATGAGTGAAGGTTAGTTGCTTGTATTGGAGGAGCTGAGGAAGTTCTAGCCAGTTTAGTTGTCTAAGGACTGTGCAATGGCATGTTTTGTAGGGGGAGTTTGTAGCAAATTTGGCTATTTTATTGAAACATGAGTCTAGTTTAGTAAGGTCTGATTTACGTAGGTTGGTTAGTATAGGGGAGGCCTAGAGTACAGGTGACCTAAGGTGTGTATGGGCAATGATAGCTTTTGTAGATCTGGTTAAAAATTTCTTGGTTCTGTAAAGGAGGCCTATTTTTTATGAACTTTTTTGATAGTTTGGGCTATGTGGATATCAAATTTTAGATTGTTGTCAATTTCGACCCTTAGCAGTTTGGTATGTGTCACAGGGGTGATAATATTTTTATTTTTGGACTCTAGGGTGAAAACTGGAAGTGTTGTAGGTGTTCATGAGGAGTAGAAGAGGAGGAGTTTGGTTTTATTTGGGTTTAGAATGAGTTGAGAATTGGTAAGCCAGGATTCTACTGATAGAAATGAATTCTGGGTATGGTGTGGAGGTCCTGTATGGTGGGAGCAGATCATATGAGGGTAGCGCCATCTGTGTATTGTATTACAAATGCTTGGTGAGTGGAGGTGTGGAGTTGGTTGGTAAAGAGGGAGAACAATAGTAGTCCTAAGATTGAGGCTTGTGGGGCACCTAGGGAGACTGGGAGGAGAGTGGACAGGTGATGCTGCCACAGTACAGCTTGTTGTACATCTCATAGGTAGTTTTGGAACCATGTAACAGTGGAAGCACTAAGGTTTAGGGAGGAGAGGACTTTGATCAGTTTTTTGTGGTTTACCATATCGAATGCTTTGGACAGGTCTAGAAATATGGCGGATACGAATTGCCCTGAATTTCTAAGTTGGTTGACTATATTAATAAAGAACATGAGGGCTGTAGTTGTACTATGATGGGGGTAAAATCCATCTTGTGTGATTGATAATAGATTATGGGTGTTAAGGTAGTTCATGAGTTGAGTATGAACCGCCCTCTCTAGGATTTTAGATAGGGGAGATAGAATAGCAATTGGGTGGTAGATGCTAAAATTGGTTGAGTTTCCTCCTTTGTGAAGTGGTATTATATGGAATTTTTTCCATATAGCAGGTACTATGCACTCTGACATAGATCTGCTTATGACTATTGCTACTGGGTAAGCTATTCCATCAGCAGCTACTTTCAGAAATTTGGCTGGTAGTTTGTCTGTGGCTAAGGTAGTTGGTTTTAGTCTGAGCAGTAGTTTTTTTACAGTATTTACTGGTACTGGTTGTAGTATAAATAGACTGAGGTTGTTTTGAGAGGGTTTACTGAGATGGGAAGTTACTGGGGCATGGCTATTGGAGTTGTTGTTTGAATTGGCTAGGGCTAGTATTGTTTCTGTAAAATAAGTATTAAATTGTGTTGCTATTTTTTCAGGGTTAGTGGTAGAGTTTGAAGTGGGTGTGGAGGTTTTGCCTGGAGATAGTATGTTCTTAACTGCAGCTCAGAATTTTTGTGGGTTATTATGGTATTTTTCTTGACTATTGTGGTAATAATTGATTTTTTCCTGTTTGATGAGTTTTTTAACTTTGTTATGTAGCTCTAGAAATGTTAGCTTTGTGGATTGGGTTTTGTGTTTGAGGTATTGTTCTCAGGCTTTATCCCTAGTGTTGAGAAGGGAATGTCATTCCTTGCTCAACCAGGGTGCATAATTGGTTCTAACTCTAATGATTTTGGAGAGAGCATAGTAATCTAGAATCTCTAAATAAGTTTTATTAAATGAGTTGACTGCTTCATCTAATAGTTGCTGTTTGAGAGATTCCCATTTACAGCTTTTTAGGGCTTTGATGAAATTTTGTGAGTTGAAGGATTTTTTGTTTCTGATTGTACGGTAAGAGATGTGGTTAGTTTGGAAGGTGTGGGCACGCATGAGAAAGGTTGGCAAGTGGTCACTTAGGCCATCTGGAAGACAACCTGCCTGAGATGTTAGTGAGGGATTGTTAACCAAAATCCAGTCAAGGATAGACTAGCATTTGGTAGTTTTGTCAGTTCTTGTAGGGGATGTGATAAGTTGTGTAAATCCATAAAGATTAATGTGAGATGATGGGTTCAGAGTGGAACAGTCTTGTAAGTCAATACTGAAATCGCCTAGCAGGACTGTTTCTTGTGGGAATGTATTAGAGGCCCAGTGAAGGATGTTTTCTAGTGTGTGAATATTATTTCCTGGTGGGACATATCGTCCTATGATTTTAATGAACTTTTTTGGGTTGATTTTTAATTTAGTAAAGATAAGTTCTGCATTTCCTAAGTCGGGGCTGTTATTTTCCAGATAGTCTAGTGCTGGGTGTTCTGCAACCCACCCCCTTTTATTGTTTGACCTATCCTTGCATACTGTATTGTATCCTGGGGCTACAATTTCATTATTGCAGATGATGAGTTTTAACCACGTTTCGGTTAAAAAGGCAATGTCAGGAGTATAGAGGGAGAGTAAAGCATGCAGGTCATGTACTTTATTCACAATACTTCTGACATTCATATTGAGAAACTGTATGGAAGATTTATCTTTTTTGTGTGGTAGTCTGATGTTCCCAGGGGTTGGGTTGTATATTGTATCTAGTGGGGGGGGGGGGCAGGATTGGGGTGTATGTCTCCAGAGTAGTTTAGCTCCTTTGCAAGGTGTAGTAGGAGTTTTGTAAGCTTGTATTGTATTTTAGTGTGCTTATAATAGGTTTGTGATTTATTTATAGGGGATAGGAGTCTATATGGTTGGTAGTCTAGAGGGTTGGAATGGATGTTTTCTGGGGTTATGGTGTGGTTAATCAGGCTATCAGGAGAGATACAGAGGAGGTTTGATATAGATGGTTATTGACTGAGGCTGGTGGATACTTTAGAGCTATTAGCAAGAACAAGAGACATAACAGGGCAGTAGAGATGAGGAGTAAATTGCTAAATTTAGGTTTTTATTAGGCTGGTTCATTTTAATGGAAATGGCTTTTTATTGTATACGGTTTAGCTGTATTTGTTTAAATTTTTAAATGCTAATTGAAAAATAGCTATTGTATTTGGGTAGGGGGTGCTGCTAAGGTAGTTAGTGGTTAGGTGGGTAGTTGGTATATATTTCGCTAGTCTGTAGGGTGCAATTAGATTATATAAGTGAAGATTGCTAAGTAGATGGGTTGGCTGTTAAAATCAGGTATCTGATCACTGGGAGGTGAATGGCTGATGTAGTTAGAGTGGAGACTGTGTGTATCCTAATTGATGGATAATGGATTTCTATTGGTTTGTGGAGAGTGGGTATGGTTGGGGGTGAATAAATGTAATTGAAATGGGGGTGGGTGAGGATCGGGGCAGGGTAAAGGGAGCGAAGTGGAGGCTGAACAGAGCAAGGGCAGAAAGGAATGGACTGAAACCCAGTTGGTAGTTTGGCCAGATGCAGAAGAGAAAAACCTATCAGTATCAATATTTACATGCAACTGTGAGTCTTTTGCCAAAATTTGTGTAAAAACTCATTATCTGTGGAAGAATATAACTGCTGTTTACTTTTTAACTTATTATTGTTTTAATTAATTTTATTTTGTTTGGTTGTACTTTTCTTACTTGGGACTAGAGTGGAGAGACTATGTGAGTAAAGCCAGATGTTGACAATGTATGAAGTGAACCCTTGGTTTAGAAAAGAGAGGACAGAGGCAGCAAAGTCTAAGCCTTTAGCACACTTTCTGAAGTGAGTTAGGTGTCAAAATGGTACAGAGACTAGGCAGAGAGATGCGTACTCAGTGGGGTGGAAGAAAGGTGGTGGTGATGGGGTGTTAATGAACTGAGAAATACATGTGCACGCCACAGCCTAAATTAATTTGCACAACAAAAAAAAAAAGCTTTTAACACCAGGTGAGGAAGAAGCAATTGGGACACATACATAAAGCTTGTGATAATGTTTTTCTATTTATGTTGGTTTCCTCCCATCCTTGGCTAGACAGCAATCCTTGTATCGCTTTGAGGGTCAGTAGATAAAATGTCAGCCAGGCATAGTCGGGGGTTGAGGTCACTTTTCCATGTAGTTGACTACTGTAAAATAAAAGAGGGATGTAATAAAAATAAGATAGTGAGCTTAAGGTGGTAAAAATATTAAATCTCTAGATGAGAGAGGAATTAATGGAGGGATAGTGGATATTAGGGGCAAGCAGAAAGAGTGAAATAGAAGGCAAAGGATTGATAGAGACAGAAACAGAAAAATAAAAACAAAGTGGAAGTTGCAGGCTGGAGAGTGAGAAAGAGAAAAGGTAGAAGGCTTAGAGAGAGGATTCCTAGGTTTACAAGTGGCAGTAGAAAGGAAAGACAAGACTAGCAAGGCTTGAGGAGCTAGAAAGGAGACTAGCTTAGTTTACAACACAGATATGGAGAAAGAGCCCTTTAAAATGGTACTGGGAGGGGGGAAATACACAGATAAAAGAAGAATGATCAAGGGAAGCATGCATTTACTCTAACATTTGGCATACGCAAAAGTAAGAACACAAAACATAGTAAGGTCAAGGGACGCTAGCATTTAGCCAAGCTGGAATAAGCAGAAGGAAGAGAGAATGCAGTTGCTAGTACCCAAATAGTACATGCAGAAATTCTGCAATATAAACAGATTATGCCTTCTAATTGTACAGCATTAACAGTAAACAAGAAAGCAGCAGTTATTAAAGCACAGGTTTGAAGAAAGCGGCCTTTAAGTAGGCACTGGGAGGGGAGAAAGCACACAGGTAAAAGCAGAATGGTCAAGAGAAGCAAGCGTTTACTCAAAAATTTGGAGTAGGCAAAAGGAAGAGAGAATACAGAAAATAGCAAGGTCAAGGGATGCTATTGTTTAGTCAAGCTGGAATAAGCAGAAGGAAGAGAGACTCCAGTTGCCAATATCCAATTACTATATACAGAATTTCTGCAATATAAACAGCTTATGCCTTCCAGTTGTACATAAAAACAATAAACAAGCATGCAACAGTTAATAAAACACAAGATTTCATCATTTTTCAGCAGATAATACACAGTGCTAGGTTTCAGCATAAATCAAATGAAATCAAGCAGTTAAAGATTAGTGACAGTACTGTCCAACAAACAAGTCAAATGGGTGACTTCTGAGTGTCTGCACACTGGCAGAGTATAATGCAAATGCCAAGAAGTCCATTTTGTTTCAGTAAAGGACAAACACAAGCAGGTCAGTACAGGTAAGGAACAAGGACTAAGAAGCCCAGTGTGTGCACACATATATATACATATATATGTGCACAAACACACACACACACACACACACACACACACACACACACACACACACACACACACACACACACACACACTGGTTGCAAATTTGGCAACCTTGTTGTAACAGGTCTCAAGCTTGTTTTTTAGGTTGAGTTGATGCTGGTTAGGAGAGGAGCGCCGTAGAGTACTGAGGGTAAGAGAAAAGTTAAGGCAAAGGTGCGTTTGGTAGAGCAATTGAGGTAGTATTTTTGTTGGTAGAGGGAGCCTAGCTTATACTTTGTTTTTTTGATATTATTATGAATATGGAGGTCAAATGCCAGGTTTTCATCAATTATAACCCATAGTAATTTAGTGTGGGAGACAACTTCTATAGATGTGTTGGTTTGAGAATGAATGGTGATATCTGTCTTGTTGCAAAAAATTACGAAAAGAGCTCGAACTACTATAGAATGAGGCAAGAAACTGTTTATTTAAGCATTTTTCATCCCACGTAATTGTGGGACTTCTTCAGATAAAATTCAATTAGTAAAATCAACTTTTATAGTGATCTGATTGTTTATTGTCCTAATTTTGTGTGTGTGTGGGTGTGTTTACTTAGTTTCGTTGCTTGTAAACTTTCTAATTGAATAATATTTTAATAAAGAAATACATACTTATATATACACATATATGTGTGTTAATATGTTATACACACATATTTTATATCTATCTATATATATATATATATATATATATATATATATATATATATATATATATATAGATATATATATATATATATATATATATAGATATATATATATCCTTATATATTTATATGTATATAAATATTCATTTATAGCATTAGTTATTTAAATAATTTAATTTTTACTTATATATATTCATATTATATATTTTGTTTGAATGGGTAAGTTAGGTGGATGGAAAAAAGTAGTAAGTGGATATGCTGGTATTGATCTTTATTGAAACTTTTTATAAAATGTTTTAAAGAAGTAACAAAGGAAGTTGTTTAGGATGCAACAGATCCTATTGGTGTTTGTGAACACATGACAGTGTTAGATCACTATAAAAGTTGATTTTACTAATTGAATTTTATCTGAAGAAGTCCCATAATTATGTGGGATGAAAAGCACTTAAATAAACAGTTTTTTGCCTCATTCTGTAGTAGTTCGAGCTCTTTTGGCAATTTTTTTACGGTTTGCTTTTTTCTTCTATTAAGCAGTTTCAATATCTGTCTCATTGACAGAGATATTTTTCTTGAGAGTGAATACTATCATTTTTGTTTTAATTGGGTTTAGAGCTAGATGATTATTAGCCATCCAGATTTCGGTAGTGGTAAATGCATTTTGGCAGATTTGCAAAAGTTCTGCTGTCGATTTAGTGGAGCAAATAATGGTCAATATATATATATATATATATATATATATATATATATATATATATATGAGTACTGAAACTGAATGATACCCCCAAATACAATGTTTACAAAGTCCACCAGAAAATATCAACTTTGCAAATGTGGACATGATACTACTCGTGCAACAATCAACAATCTCAGCATATGCAAAATTTCAATGCACAAAGAAAAGAAATCCTAACACATTACTTTTTTTGCCAGGGAGGCAAGTCCCTATGTACTCCTAATGTGTGGGGCTGGGCCCCCACAGTCACTGCTAATTTTATATACTACTAACTCTGAAATCATACAATCTCAGGAAAAGGGCATACTTCCCTACCACAAGAATTGTGAGATCTCACACACCTGTTGACCATCTATTTAGTTAACTAAATTTTTTCAGCTAAACAGATGTCAACCAATGGTAGGGTAGACAAGTTTCAGTAGACCCATATACTACATATATATATATATATATATATATATATATATATATATATATATATATGCATACACACATATATAATATGTGTGTAAGTTCAAGGGTTGTGAGTATAAGTTGTTGGGAATTTGCCATCATACGGGGGTTGCAAAAGGACATGTCCCCCTGCAAAAAATCCTTGTAATCTGAAGATTTTCTCTTTTCATATATTGTATATTTGTGTTTGGTGTTTTGAGGTTCAAAGTTTCAAAGTGCATCTCATTCAATAAGTTGAATGTCTAATAAGAAAATGATCATGTTACTAGAGAGAAATTTTAATTTCTGATAATTTGTGTCACAGATTAAAACGCATTATACTTAATGCCAATATTGGTTCAGTTTATCACAGTAGACATTTTTTTCTTCCATATAGGTTCATAGGTTCATAGGTTGGTACTAGGCTATCGGCCCTAGGGCCTATACAAGCCTAGCCATAACAATTCCCTGGATATTTCTTCCCACAATATTTACTTCCCTGGACCCCTGTCTAGCAGGGCGACTGACGTGATCCATGTGGTGAATTTCCTATCTCCCATCCAATCGTCAAGGTTCCTTTTGAAGAGGGCCAAGGAGACACTCTGCTTGACATGTATGGGCAGTCTATTCCAGAGTATGGGGAGTCTCTGGGTCAGGAACCTATCCCTCCAGCATGTTTTGTTTATTGTGATGACAAGGTTTAGATCCTTGGAGCGTGTGGCTCTAAGGGATTTGGATTTCTTTAAGTGGAGCATGTCCAGCTGCTCAGGGTTTGACATGGCCTTGTATGTTAAGCAGAGATCGCCTCTGAGTAGACAATATGCCACAGAGTATAGCTGGAGTTTTTTTAGATGGTCAGCATAGGGCATCTGCTTTAGGCCTGTGATTCTTTTAGTGAGGTATTTCTGCAGCCTTTCCAGCTGTTGCAGATGTCTTGTGAGGTACATACCAAATGGGGCATTGTACTCTATAATGGCTCTAATGAGGGATGAGTACAGTGGGACAATGACCTCCTTTTTTGTGAATGAAAAGCCGTTAATGATGAGGTGTGTCACATAGAAAGATTTCCTGACTGTTGTGGTGATGTGGTTATCGATGTTGAGACCACTGTCCACCTGTGTCCCTAAGTCTCTCATCACACTTTCGGTGTTTAGTGTACTGCCACCTATGTGGTAATTCATGGGTACATGGTTTTTCCCAAAGGGGATAACTATACATTTCTTGGCATTAAGCTTGACACCATGGCTCTGGCATCAATCATCTGTTTCTGTAAGGCCCTTTTGTGGAATATCCACATCATTTGGGGATTTAATAATGGCTCCCAGTTTGCAGTCATCTGCGAACTTTGTTAGCCTGAGTCCCTTCGTGTTGGTCTGTACTTCAGGGAAGTCGATGCCAAACAAGAGTGGTCCCAGGACTGAACCCTGAGGTACTCCACTTGTCACTTGTCTAGAGCTGAATTTGGAGTCGGCTACTTTTACAGTCTGGGTTCTGTCAGTAAGCCAGTTGGCAACCCATTGAGTGAGAGGGTGGCTTAATGGCTAATGTGTTTGCCTTACAAACACAAGGTGCAGGGTTTGAGTCTCACAAGGGATAATTGGCTAGGCTTAAAATGGCTCAGAAGGGCAGTTAGCTTAGTACTAAACTATGAACCTATGTAGGGATTTATGCCCAGCTTAGTAAGTTTAACTATGATTCCAGAGTGGGGGATGGTGTCAAAGGCCTTGGCAAGGTCCAGATAGGCTGTGTGGGCTGCCTTACCTTCATCCACAGCTCTGGAGACTGATTTGAAGATGTCAATCAGGTTTAGGAGACAAGATAGGCCCTTCGCAAACCCAAACTGGGTGGGATCCAGTGTTTGAAGGTTGCCAATGTCTTTGTTTATAAGTTCCATGATAATGCATTCCATAACCTTGCAGATCAGGCTCATCAGACTGATGGGATGGTAGTTTCTGGGATCCAAGGTAGATCCCCCCTTGTGGAGTGGGATAACTGTAGCTGGTGCACCACTCAGTGGGCACAAAGCCTGAGATGAGGCTATGATTAAAAATGACACTTAGGTGAGGTGCCAGTTCTTTTTGTAGTTCATGTAGTACACAGCCCAGGATGTCATCTGGTCCCATGGATGCTGTATTCTTAGTTTTGGAGAGTGCGGTTTCTACCTGTATGGCCATGGTTACTGGAATTTGACAGTCTTTTGGTATTGAGATGGGCCCTTTAGGGGGTGAGAGGGGGTGAAGTTGGCACTGAATAGATCTGCCAGGATATTGGCAATATCCTTGGGATCAGTATATTTAATAGGTTATTAGGTTAATAAGCTAATAAGTTGTTTTGTTTTAGTATAAAATTTTTCAGTAAGAAATTTTCCATTAATTATATAGATATCATCTAATATACATTGCACTGTATTTTTAAAGATTTTTTTTTTAGAGTTGATTGATATAATTATTTGATTGGCTGTGTGACTTAATTAACTAATTGATGAATGTATTTAAACTGTGCTTTTTGTGGTGAATATTTTTAAGTACTGAGGAAGGATACTTGATATCCGAAAGCTTTGCTGCTATTAAAAGTGTTTTTTGTTTTACGTTGGTGTTAGCTGTTTTGCTCTTGGAATTTTGGTTGTTTTACAGCTACACCTTTACTCTGGATGGTCTTTTGTCTCGTGGTTATTAATATATTTAATGTCATTCTATTGTAGCTCAGAGCAGATCTGAGCATTGCCATTTTGATTCTTGACATAGCTATAGACTGCTTTGTGGTTGTCTTTGAATCTTTGGCAATTTTATTTTCGTAACTAGCTTTGGAGGATTTTATGAGGAATCTCAGCTTCTTATTGAGGCCGGTAAGGGAGTTGCATCCTGGGACTTTCCTCTTTTCTGCAACAGTTTCTTCCTTCTGTTGTATAGTTTATTTATAACAGGGGACCACCAGATTGGCTTCCTTTTTTGGAGGAGAGCATCTTGGTTCTATTTGGGATGGCACGATTCATGCACAAGTGGATGTGCTTGTACAGTGCTTTAGTGTAGGATTCAGCAGTCTAACTTTCAGCTCCCATCTGCATGGGTGTCATTTTTGACTTCAGTAGCATGAAGTTGGCTTTGGAGAGGTTTTTTATGGAGGTGTCCTTACTGGGGGGTGGGGGTGGGATGTGGATGTCAAGGGTGATTTTCTTATGGTCAGACCTGACCAATGAGGGGGTGAGCACTGGTGTGGTGCATCTATCTCCCATGTTGGTAATGACCAGGTCTAGGATATTGGAGCCCCTGGTGGGACTATGGATTAGTTGATCCAGGGCACTGGAATTTATGAATTCCAAGAACCGTTGGGAAAAGGTGTTGGTACCCGAGTAGTTTTCCCAGTTAATGGCAGGGTAGTTGAAATCACCCAGTATTAGGGTGTTTGGTTGTATCTTAATATTTTCCAGTATGTTTAGAAAGGTGTAGTGAGAATCTTGGGGCATGTTGGGGGGTCTGTAGCAAGCTACAATTTGGATTGCAGTCTTACCTAGTGTTAGTTGCACCTGGAGAATTTCAGATGCATTGTGTTGGGCAACTAGTCTGGAGGTGTGAATATCCTTGATGGATATGGACACTCCTCCACCAAACCACACTTTTTGGTCTTGGTTTGGTAGCCAAAAAGTATGGTAAGAGTTGTAGCCTGGTATTGCAGGGGTGCTCTCTGGACCCTTGAACCAGGTCTCAGTTACTGCACAGATATCGATGTTCTCCATTTTTAGGAGTGCCTCAAGAGAGTGCATTTTGAGGTTTAGACTTCTAGCATTGAGTAGCACTACCTTCAGATTTTGCATGCTTGTATCTGTTACAGTGGTGGTTTTGTCCTTTGAACCTTGCCTAAAAAAGGCACTATAGGGGTGGCAGGAGCTTTAGCCAGTAACCTGAATCCCAGGGGCGACAGGTGCAGACCATCTCTGACAAAGCATCCTAGTTTGTTGATCATGTCGTCCCAGCAGACAGATACTGGATCCCCTTTGAATGACACCAGAAGCTTAGCCAATTGTTGAAGTCAATCATTTTGTCCTTATACTGTGGTATCATTCTGGGTGAAGGCAGGATGCTACTGAGGGCTAGGGTCATACCTGCCTGAGCTACATGATCCGAGAGCTCTTCCATGTCTCTTTTCATGTAGTCCAGGGAAGTACGTCTCAAGTCATTCACTCCAACATGAACACTCACATTTGTACTTGTTGTGGCGTGACTTGAGTGCATGCATTATGTGGCGGATCCTGGCACCCAGCAGGCAGCTGACTGTAATTTTCTCCTTGCTCAGCCTGGTGAGTGGGACATCAGTGTGCCTGACTATAGAGTCACCTATGACTAAAGTGTTGGGTACATTGTCTTGCCTTAGAGGCTGTTGTTGGGTGGCAGACTGGTGTTGTGAGCTATGTGTCACTTTGGTTGTGATTGGTATTTGTTTGCGTTTCAGCTTCAGAGGCCCTTCTTGTTTGGGCAGGTTAATGTTAAGGGCCTCCACATATGTGGTTTTAGTGTTGCTATGTGTGGGTGTTGATGGTGTGGGTTTTGAAGGTCTAGGTGTTGCTTGAGGTGTAGGGCAGTTGTTAACCTTCTCCTCTTGACTGTCTAGCACAATCTTGGCTGGAGAGAGCTTTGCTTCTAGTTTGGCTATGTAAGTGCATCTCTCGCAGGTTGTAGTGTTGAGTGGTAGGAGGAGAGGGTTATCTGTGTACATGAAGCAGTTGCTGCATTGCCCCAGTATACCCAAATTCACCAGGTAAAGTACAAGAGCTGTTTTCCTTTACCTTTGAAAGGTACTTTGCAATTATAGGCTGTTTAGTGCCTACGATTAATTTCTCCTTATTAACAAGGAGAGTTGAGTGCTTGGATCAGTTTAAGGCTTCCTAGTGCTTTCCAGCAGGTTCTAGAGCAAGTCACAGGGGTTTAGCTTTTAGTGCTACCACAGAGAAACCAGCTAGTTCTAAGGGAAAATTTGAAGAGCAGACTTTCTGGCACCTGGAATAGTTTAACCGTAGCCCTGCAGTGCTGCACGATCTGAAAAACAAGCAAACACATGTATTTTTAAGCCAAAAGGTTGAAAGGGATAGAAATTAGCCCAAAATGGCTAACAAAATTACAATTTCAGAGCTGGAAACCACTCCTCTAGTGTTAAATAGGCAGTACAATGCTCACCACTCCCACTGGTAAGCAGTAGGACTTCCCTCTACCACAGCAAGGTCAGGATAGCTCTGAACACTGAAACTAAAGTCCTGAAACCAGAAAAGCCTGGGATCTGGACTATACTAGCTAGGAAAGGCGGGAAACGAGCAAACAAGATAGTATTTTTTAGGGGGAGGTTGGTTAAAATAGGCTAAACAATGCAATAATACAGTGAATAAACACAGAAAAGGCTAACGCACTTGAGTGTGTAGCCCTAAAGAGTAAATGCAATTAAAACTTTACAAAATTAGCAATTTAAAACTTTTTAAATGAAGCAAGGCAAGTGCACAACTGAAAAATGATTTAAGAGGCAGTAATACAGTAGAATAAGTAGCTAGTCTACATATACGGAAAAGTCTATATATACAGAAAAGCAGCTAAAACAACACTAAAACAATTCAGATGCAGTGCAACCTAGAGCACTTGAGTTGTAGCAATATTAAGGCAAATACAGTTTTAATAAATGCACTAAAATATACTCTATATTTCTAACATGTTTGAGAAGCACAGTCAGAACACAAGGAGATTCAGGCAAATTTCTTTTTTTTTAGAAAGGGAGAAAGGAGGAACAGAAGGTAAGAACTAAGTGGGTTGGCCTTCTCAGATGTTCTCTCTGTATTAGGTAAAATGAGCTAATGACACTAGACTGGGAGGAGTGTCCAAGATCAAATTTAGAATGGGGCAGGAAACTGCAAGGCCAGCAGGTATAAAGACAAGATACCAATAGTTGACTTGGTAAGTGGGCTGGTCTAGGGACCCTTTTCAGGCACAACATGGGTGCCAAGTTACAAAGGAATATAGAGATGAAATACAATTGAGAACAAGAAGCGCTAGTAGTTAGTTTTCTGTTGGAGGACTTTGCATCTGTGACTCATAGAGGACCAAGTAATAAAAGGTATCAACATAGGATAATGGCAAAGAAGCTTTTCAAGGGTCAGTGGGTTGTAAGCTTGACACTAAACCCATGAGTCTATTATTTTAAAATAGATAATACACAAAGTGAGACTTAATTGGAAACATGGAAAGTAATGTAGAATATGAATCTAAGAAAAAGTTGATGTATTTGTATAAAGTATAACTGAAAATGACCATAAAATCATATGGATCGCCAAGGAGGGAGTATATTCATGGTATTATGTGATATTTATAATTTTGTGTTGATGTACACTGTAAAAACATAATAACTTTTTGGATGTAGAGGTGTGCGAGGCTTATCACGACTAAGAATTTGGTGCTAGAAATTTTTTAACAGGAAATAAAACAATAGATACTTGCAAAGGACAGGTAAGCATCCACCCCATATTCATAAACATATAATTATACCACAGATGTATGCAGTTTCCAGACTTGTTGCAGATGTTATGAAATGCATTAAGGGTATGGCAAATCTAGACAGAATGTTTCAAAAGAAAAATGTATTGTAAATGTAAATAATAAAATTAAATTGAATACAGAGATAGAAATTATATTTAAGAAGTAGGAAACTGTATAGCATTTTATTTGTATTTATTCTTTTTTATTTATTTAGGTTTTGATAATCAGATTGGCCACTGGATTAGGGTACATTTTCAGTCACAGACAGGGGAAAAAGCTTCATGTACAATAACAATCATTGTAATACATGGACTGATATGACTGCGCTCCAGAACTGAGAAAAGACAATGCCACTGAATGGCATTTCTGATTTCTGAAAAGTTGTCACATTTGCAAAAAGTTTACAAAATAAATTCTCTGTTCATCTAATGAAATGAATACATCACACAAAATAATTTAAAGGTGTTTCTGAGTTTAGGGGAGTTAAAGGTTATATCGATGATTACTGATGGAGAAGAAACATTTGGAGCAGCAAATTCAACATATCTTTTTAGCAATTCATCAGCATTCTCATGGGTTTTATGTGGGAGCACGATGGTGAGTTTGAATTAATAGATTTAAGGAGTTTGTTTAACTTATCCTAGAAGACTTTGGGTGTTTTGGTAAGGTTGTCATTGTTAAAGAAATCCTTTTTTGCAGATATGTTTCTATACAAGTCAAAGAAAGTTTAAGATTTACTTTCTAAATATCTGTGCCAAACTTGTTCCTTTCAGTCATTATTTTATTTTATTTTATTTTATTTTTTTAGTTCCTCAGTCATTCATGGCTGAGACTTGTTTTTTACTTCAAAAATGTATTTTGTTGTACTGCCAATAATTATCTTTAGTGAGTTCTTGAAATAAGTTAGGGTATTACTTATTGCAGACAAGCTCAACATTGGTTAGCAATCAATGCAGTAAGTGAATTGATTTAGGTATTACTGATTTGTATTTTTGATTGATCGTATTTGTACCTATTTGAACTCTTGATTTAATTTTTCTTATAAAGTAAAGTGCAGATACATATTGTAAATAATACCTAACAATTGGCATATTCCGATAGCTGAAAGTGACATTAAGCACAGGTTTAAATGCTTTGTAAGATACTTGAAACAAGAATGCACCCATGTAACAACTGCACAGCATACAACAGTATTAAAATAGCGAATAATTTTACTAGATAAGAAACCATCCATTCGCAACAAATATGCAGAATATAATGCTATTTAGACTGTGCATTTGTCAAGCTCAACAAATTGTAACACATCTCTGATAAACAAGACCATTCATTGGTTTTAAAATACAATATTCAAAACCAATTTAGAAATAAACAGATGCGTTATTGCCTAATGCTCTTTATAAATATATTCTACAATAAAATACTACACATTCATTTGGTTTTATTGAATGTAGACAAAAACTCATTTAACTGAAAATATTTTAGTCAAAGCTGCTTTGAATACGATATGCTTAACATAGTGATTATTGCTGAATTAATTAACAAATGTTTCATATGACCTTGGCACTACTACAAAATTGGAATGCTTTCTATGAGTCTCTTATACTTGCTGGATATATATACATATATATATATATATATATATATATATATATATATATATATATATATATATATATATATACACATACTGACTGTGAGAAATGTTTTCAGATATATCCACTAGAAAAGTCCTAACTGTTACCAATTTCTCATGTTTTTAACAAATGGCCCCAAGACATTAACTTATTATACTAGTAATGGATAATGGTTAAAAAGAGTTGTTAGACTAGTACATGCACAAAAGAAGGGGGCCAGCACTGTTTGTCAGAACAGGTTGTTATTGACAATGGTCCACAGTTTAACAGTGGCATACCTAGGGTTAACAGTGGCATACCTAGGGTGGGATGAAGAGGTGGCTCCCTAGGTGCAAGCTGTGAGGAGGTACAATTGTTGTTGTCTTTTGGCTTTTCCCGGTTAGGGTTCGCCACAGCGGAACTCCGGTCCGCTAATGATTGGCAGTAGATTTTGCCAAACGCTGAGGTGCCAGATCGATGTTCAACCTTCAACGAAGGCATGTCCATTTATGCATGTCTTTCGAACGCCCACCCAACCACGGGGAAGACATGCAGACTCCGCACAGAAGGCACTCCCCACACTCCTGCCGAGAATCGAACGGGAGAACCTTTTGCTGTGAGGCAACAATGCTACCACTGCACCACCGTGGATATATTGTGAGGAGGTACAGTCACCACCATAAAAGAGCCAATTTGTCCCCAGAAGGCAATAATGCAACTGCTTTTGTTAGTCAACTGACAGGGCTTACAATATTAGCAAGTCATTTAGGCAACCATGGTTTTGTGTGTGTGTGTGTGTGTGTGGGGGTGTGCGTGTGTGTGTGTGTGTGTGTGTGTGTGTGTGTGTGTGTGTGTGTGTGTGTGTGTGTGTGTGTGTGTGTTTGTGTGTTATGTGTGCATGTGTATCTGTCTGTCTGTGTTTATATCTGTATAGTAATAACCACAGGAAGGAGGTAGTTAGTTTAGGTTTAGTTTGTTTTTTGGTAACCCAGTGAGCTAGATGGGTTAGATTTTCTACTGGGTCTTTTTGATACTGTCTTCATGACCATGGCATCAGCAAGAAAGGTTATATAGATATGTAGGATATCTGCTGGGAGGTTTTTTGATGCGCAGGGAGGAGACCAGAGGGAAATGGGGAGAACCTTGAGAGACTTCCTTGAGTAGGGGGTTGGGGGGGGTGTCAGAGCCTCTTTAGACTTTGAAATATCAGTTGTTGAAGAACAATGTCAAAAGTGTTGACTGATGCCACAGGAGATAAGGGAGTTTGTTAGTGGGTTGTGAGCTACTTAGTCAAATGCTATAGTTCGGTCAGGTCATATGGTTATGCACTAGCAAATAGGCCTTTGTTCATATTTAAGGAAATGTCATTGATCACTCTAGGGATCTTAACCTAGCCTGCAATATTAACAGGACATGCTGGAGAGGCACATATGTCTCCCAATTCGTGTAAAGCAGAGCTCCTCAATGAACCTATTTAAGTGTAACCTGGAAAATTGGATTGGAAACCATAAATTTACACTAGGGGTTTCACCTATGTCCTTTTTAGACAGGGTCAGTCGTGGCTGATCTTAGATGCGTGCTATATATCTTGGTCCATAATGAGAAAAGAGTATAACATGGCTAGGCTTATAGAGACCTTAAGACCGATAGCTTAGTAACCTCCTGTGATCCTGTGATGTATAAGGCCCTCCATGTGCTGCACTCCAACCAGAATCCTTACCCTTGTGGGAAAAAAGTATACTACCTATTAGACCTACTACCAGCTGTGATATTGAGAAAAGATAAGAGTTTATTCTCATTTTTTGTCTGCATCTTGATTTAATATTTCTGTAATCTGTATAACTGTTTTTTCCCATCCACCCTCTCAGTTTTCGTTTTGGTCTTTTTGTCTTGGTGGCTTCGAGCTGCCCGCCTCTGGTATTAAGTTGATACTGGACACTCCCACCCAGTCACATTACATCAGCTCATTCTACTGTTAATAGTGAGAACCTAGCAAAGCCCCACCCCTTTAACCTCTGCATATTGAATTATCTCATTATCTTCTGCCTCTTCACTTTCTACTAAAACAATAAACTGTTTCCTACATTTCCTGGAACTAGTGTAGCCCAGATACAGACTTGCTGTATGCTGGACTTATTGTATGCTAGTGGTGCTCGTCAATTTTTTCCCTCAGATCTGCTAGTTCTCTGCTCTCCTGCACTTTTATTAGCCTATTAGTCTAGCACTTTAAACTACTCCTGGTGCCAGAAAGTCTGCTCTTCAAACGTTCCCTTAGAACTAGCTGGTTTGTCAGTACTAGCACTAAAATCTGAATCTCTGTGACTAGCACTTCCTATGAAACCTGCTGGAAAGCACTAGGAAGCCTTAAACTGATACAAGCACTCGACTCTCCTTGTTAATAAGGAGAAATTAATCGTAGGCTCTAAACAGCCTATAATTGCAAAGTACCTTGCCAAGGTAAGGGAAAACAGCTCTTGTACTTTTCAAAAGAAACACTAAACCAGGCATGTCCAATGGTCAGCTTCTGGTGATTTCTCCTGTCCAGCTGGTGAATCTGGGCATACTGGGGCAATGCAGCAATTGCCACATATATACAGACACCACTCTCCTCCTACCACCCAACACTACAACCTGCAAGAGATGCACTTACATAGCCAAACTGGAAGCAAAGCTCTCTCCACCCAAGATTGTGCTAGACAGTCAAGAGGAGAAGGTTAACACCTGCACTACACCTCAAGCAACACATAAGCCTTCAAAACTCACACCTCCAACATCCACACATAGTAACACTAAACCCACTTATGCAGAGGCCCTTAACATTAACCTGCCCAAGCAAGAAGGACCTCCGAAGCTGAAACGCAAACAAACACAAATCACAAATAAAGTGTCACATAGCTCACAACACCAGTGTGCCACCCAACAACAGCCCCTAAGGCAAGGCAACGTGCCCAACACTTTAGTCATAGGCGACTCTATAGTCAGGCACACTGAAATCCCACTCACTAGGCTGAACAAGGAGAAAATTACAGTCGACTGCCTGTCGGGTGCCAGGATCCGCCACATCACGCATGCACTCAAGTCACTCCACAGCAAATACAAATATGACTCTGTCATTGTCCATGTTGGAGTGAATGACTTGAGACGTACCTCCCCTGGACTACATGAAAAGAGACATGGAAGAGCTCTCAGATCATGTGGCCCAGGCAGGTATGAACCTAGCCCTGAGTAGCATCCTGCCCCCGCCCAGAATGATACCACAGTATAAGGACAAAATGATTGATTTCAACAATTGGCTAAGTTTCTGGTGTCATTCAAAGGGGATCCATTATCTGTCTGCCTGGGATGACATGATCGACAGACACGATGCTTCACCAAAGATGGTCTGCATCTGTCACCCCAGGGATTCAGGTTAATGGCTAAGGCTCTTGCCACCCCTATAGCGTCTTTTTTAGGCAAGGCTCAAAGGACAAAACCACCACCATAACAGATATAAGCATGCAAAATCTGAAGGTGATGCTACTCAATGCTAGAAGTCTAAACCTCAAAATGCACTCTCTCTCGAGGCACTTCTAAAAATGGAGAACATCAATATCTGTGCAGTAACTGAGACCTGGTTCAAGTCTCCAGAGAGCACCCCTGCAATACCAGGCTACAACTCTTACCACACTTTTCGGCCACCAAACCAGGACCAAAACACTAAAGGCGGAGGAGTGTCCATATTTACCAAGGATAGTCCACACCTCCAGGCTAGTTGCCCAGCACAATGCATCTGAAATTCTACAGGTACAACTAATACTAGATAAGACTGCAATCCAAATTGTAGCTTGCTACAGATCCCCCACCATGCCCCTTTCTAAACATATTGGAAAATATTAAGATACAACCAAACACCCTAATACTGGGTGATTTCAACTACCCTGTCATTAACTGGAAAACTATTCGGGCACCAACACCTTAGCCCAACGGTTCTTGGAATTCATAAATTCCAATGCCCTGGATCAACTAATCCATAGTCCAACCAGGGGCTCAAATATCCTAGACCTGGTCATTACCAACATGGGAGATCGATGCTCCACGCCAGTGGTCACCCCCTCGTTGGTCAGGTCTGACCATAAGCTAATCACCCTTGACATCCACATCCCACCCCCACCCCCCCCCAGTAGGGAAACCTCCATAAAAAAACTTCTCCAAAGCTAACTTCATGCTACTCAAGTCAGAAGTGGCAAACGTCATGACACCCATGCAGATGGGAACTGAAAGTTTGACTGCTGAATCCTACACTAAGGCACTGTACGAGCACATCCACTCATGCATGAATCGTGCCATTCCAAATAGAACCAAGATGGTCTCCTCCAAAAAAAAGAAGCCAATCTGGTGGTCCGCTGCCATAAACAAACTATACAACAGAAAGAAGAAACTGTTGCAGAAAAGAGGAAAATCCCAGGATGCAAAATACTCCCTTATCAGCCTCAGTAAGAAGCTGAGATCCCTCAGAAAATCTTCTAAAGCTAGTTATGTAAATAAAATTGCCAAAGATTCCAAGGACAACCATAAGGCATTCTATAGTTATGTCAAGAATCTAAATGGCAATGCTCAGATCTGTTCTGAGCTACAACAGAATGGCATTAAATATACTGACCCAAGGATATTACCAATATCCTGGTAGATCGATTCAGTGCCAACTTCACCCCCCTCTCACCCCCTAAAGGGCCCAGCTCAATTCCAAAAGACTGCCAAATTCTAGTAATCATGGCCACACAGGTTAACAAATGCACTCTCCAAAGCTAGGAATACAGCATCCATGGGACCAGATGACATCCCAAGCTGTGTACTACATGAACTACAAAATGAACTGGCACCTCACCTAAGTGTCATGTTTAATCATAGCCTCACCTCAGGCTTTGTGCCCAGTGAGTGGTGCACAGCTACAGTTATCCCACTCCACAAGAGGGGATCCACCTTGGATCCCAGGAACTATCGTCCCATCAGTCTGACGAGGCTGATCTGCAAAGTCATGGAACGCATTATCATGGAACTTTTAAACAAAGAC
>NC_056730.1:678752411-678757411 GCF_019279795.1 Protopterus annectens
AGCTTCTATATGAAAAACGCATAATTGTACTCTGCAACTAGCCTGAGTTCAGCTTTCTTAAAACATTGCTTCTACTTGGCAGACTCTGACCCATCACAGATAAATACTTTTAAATCAAGTTAACACTGAGCATTTCTTTCCCAAAGATATCTAGCAAACACAGATTGATCTGTTTTTGTATCTTTAGAATTTTAGCTGTCATACTGAAATTATTTTTATTGTGTAATCCATACTGCAAAGGCTTTTCTGAGGTTTGAACAGCAGTTTGGAATAGTATGTGCCCTTTAACTCCCATAATACACATTTTAGCAGTTATTGTTGAATGATATTAGTGTCTTGGAATAATTTACAGTATTTTGAAAGGTTTAATTAATTGTTCCATAGAGACGGGCAACTAGAAACTGTTGCAAACCATGGCTGTTTTCCTTCCTGGATTTATGCAGTATTTAAGCAGTTGATTTAGTGCATCATCCTAGCAGACAAATAAAACAGAAGTGATTTCTGTTTCTGACACTGGAAGTTTGGATAATGTCTTTGCCAAGTTGCCTCTAAAAATAGGTTTTTCATCTACAATAAATAATGTGACTAAATGCAATGAAATGTAATCCTGCAGAGCAATTTGCCAGTAATGGTTTCAAATGATGTTATCTGCCAAGAGTGATCATTTGGATTTTAAAATTTATTTTCCATTTGTTTATTTACTGGTATTGTTCTCACTTCACCTTTTTTTATTTGATGTATTATAGAATTCCAGAATTTCTCTAACATTCCTGCTATAAAAATGAGCACTCCAGATTAATAATTAGTCTTTCTATATATAATTATTGACCAAGTAAGTCTGCTGGACATGACTGTCCCTTTGGTGACCAAGAAGCACTGTCTGGTTAATTGACTTGCTCAGAGTCACACAGTAGGCAGATGGAGGTAAAAGAAATCCAACACATTCTGGCTAGGCTTATAGATGCCCTAGGGCAGTTAGCCTAGTACTTACCTATGAACCTATGAACCTATCCTAGAGTACTGGAATCAACTCGTAACTGGTTAAGAGTCAATCCTCTGCGCTATCAGACCAGGCAAACTTGGAATTACAATATTGCCCTTCTGCGTTTGTAAAACCTGTGTCCTAATGGGGTAAAATGATTTCATACAGGTAACAGATTTGTTCCATTTTTAATTATAATACTGCACTCACCCTGTAAGCAATTCAAAAAGTTAAGATAAACTGTTCGCTGACAAACAGGATAAACACCCAGTGCTGCCAAGTAAACTTGAATAAAAATAACAAAACCAGAGGGAGCAACTGGGCTGAAACAGAGTCACAAGATGAATGCAAGAACAAAATCCTCAGGTTAAAATCCAAAAGATGAATGCAAGAACAAAATCCTCAGGTTAAAATCCAACTTTAATTCCACTGCAGGTCAGATAAGCGCTTTCACTCATTCATTTGAGCTTCTTCAGATCACATAACAAAGACCTTCAAACACATAGGCTACATTTATACAATTGATGCATCTCCTAATGGCCTATCAAAAGCTGCTTCATGTTTATATATTCATGAGATACTTTCCACATAAAAGCTATATACATAAAGACATATAGACATACTAAGAAATATAAAACAGATATAAAACTTTTCATGAACACTCAAAAATGCTCTAAAATATGCAGTGAAAGGATATATATTACAAAAAATATATGTATATGTATATATATCATATATAATAAAAAACATATATAATAAAAAACAAATATATTTCTTCATTTATTGTAAAATCTGCGAACATTCCTCCATTTATTTAACATGGGTTTAATGGAGGCTCTCTCATTGAGGCCTGAACCCTTATCTGCTCTCAATCTGACTATCCACATACTCTCCTTACTCTCGGTATGGTTCCTAATGTCACCTCCTCGTATATCAGGTCTAATGTTCTCAAGAGCTCTAAACAAAAAGTAATGCTCGGGACCTGCTTGAACTACATGCTTAGCTAAAGCATTATGGGGTGAAGCTTTCCTAATGTGGTAAAGATGTTCTCTTATTCTGTCTTTAAAGCGACGGTTGGTCTTACCAACATAAAATGCGTCACATGTTTGGCACACTGCCAGATAAACTATGTGAACAGTGTCACAGGTAGCTTCAGCACGTATGCTGAAGTTGATATGTGTGTCTGGATGTTCAAAAAATGGACTTGTGTCAAGAGAATTACAATAGTTACAATGTCCACATGGTTTGGTATATTCAGGTGACATTGATCGTTCATCCCTTTTGGAATAACATAACATTCTCCTTAAATTCAATTTGTTCCTATATAAAAAAGAGGGTTTGGTCCCCACAAGTTTGCCAATGGTGTCATCAGTACAAAGGATAGGCCAGTGTTTCATAATAATATTCTTAATCGCAGGACAATCAGTGCTATATGGTATAGAGATCTTTACATGAGCTGATCTATCATCCCTACCATTACTCATTATAATGGGACCATCTTCAATAACTGGTCCGAAATAAGGGGCTGCTCTGGTCAATCTAAGTTCATTGACATCGAAGAGGTTAGACTCAATCTCATGTGAGCTATAACCACGTTCCTCTAATCTTGTTTTGAGGTCACTCACTTCCATTAAGAAACCTTCTTCTGTGGCATTAAGCGAGATGTTCTCATCCCCTGGCCTCTAATGATGTTTTTGAAAATGTGTTGCGGATGCATACTATCACGCTGCAATAGGGTGTTAAAATGACAAGGTTTCCTATAGACACCTGTATTGATTAAACCACATGCTAATCTCTATATACAGATCAAGGAATTCTATCTTATCTCTGGAATAATTCATACTAAAAATTAAGTAGTCAGTAAGGTTGTTCAATGTGGTATGAAACACCAACAAATCATCAACACTGCCTCGCCATAAAACAAAGACGTCATCGACAAAACGTCTATAGAAAGTTACATGTTGTTTAAACATTTCTGAATTAAAGAGGCTCTCAAATTCCCAATATGCCAGAAACATATTGGCGTAGCTATTGGCACATGGTGTGCCCATAGCTATGCCACCTCGCTGCTGGTAAAACTTCTTGTCATAAGTAAAGAGATTATTATTCAGGATGAGGTGAAGAAAATGTACAATGAGGTCTACCTTAACTGATGTATATTCACTATGTGGTAATAGATACTCAGTAATGTAGATCAGGCCTATGTTGTTAGGTAACACAGTAAACAGAGACTGGATGTCGAACGTTACAAAAATCAAACCATTAAGATCATACATGCCACTTAGACAATCATACAAATCTGTTAAAAACTGTTTGGAATCTTTGAGTACAACTCTATTTTTATCTAATACAGGTCATAGGTGTTTCTCAACATAAACTGAAAGGTTCTCAGTGATCCAGCCCTGGCCAGACACTATAGGTCTCATTGGTGGATCAATGGGATTCTTATGAATTTTTGGTAACCCGTGTATTGCTGGTACGAGAGGATTCTTAACAAAAAGATATTCAAACAATTCTTGATCCAAGATATCCAAGATATCACCTTTGAACATGTCAAATAGCATACTGTTTACATGACTAACAGTACAAGCTACCATTAGTCATGTAAACAGTATGCTATTTGACAATGAGACGTTTTGTCGATGACGTCTTTGTTTTATGGCGAGGCAGTGTTGATGATTTGTTGGTGTTTCATACCACATTGAACAACCTTACTGACTACTTAATTTTTAGTATGAATTATTCCAGAGATAAGATAGAATTCCTTGATCTGTATATAGAGAGATTAGCATGTGGTTTAATCAATACAGGTGTCTATAGGAAACCTTGTCATTTTAACACCCTATTGCAGCGTGATAGTATGCATCCGCAACACATTTTCAAAAACATCATTAGAGGCCAGGGGATGAGAACATCTCAGCTTAATGCCACAGAAGAAGGTTTCTTAATGGAAGTGAGTGACCTCAAAACAAGATTAGAGGAACGTGGTTATAGCTCACATGAGATTGAGTCTAACCTCTTCGATGTCAATGAACTTAGATTGACCAGAGCAGCCCCTTATTTCGGACCAGTTATTGAAGATGGTCCCATTATAATGAGTAATGGTAGGGATGATAGATCAGCTCATGTAAAGATCTCTATACCATATAGCACTGATTGTCCTGCGATTAAGAATATTATTATGAAACACTGGCCTATCCTTTGTACTGATGACACCGTTGGCAAACTTGTGGGGACCAAACCCTCTTTTTTATATAGGAACAAATTGAATTTAAGGAGAATGTTATGTTATTCCAAAAGGGATGAACGATCAATGTCACCTGAATATACCAAACCATGTGGACATTGTAACTATTGTAATTCTCTTGACACAAGTCCATTTTTTGAACATCCAGACACACATATCAACTTCAGCATACGTGCTGAAGCTACCTGTGACACTGTTCACATAGTTTATCTGGCAGTGTGCCAAACATGTGACGCATTTTATGTTGGTAAGACCAACCGTCGCTTTAAAGACAGAATAAGAGAACATCTTTACCACATTAGGAAAACTTCACCCCATAATGCTTTAGCTAAGCATGTAGTTCAAGCAGGTCCCGAGCATTACTTTTTGTTTAGAGCTCTTGAGAACATTAGACCTGATATACGAGGAGGTGACATTAGGAACCATACCGAGAGTAAGGAGAGTATGTGGATAGTCAGATTGAGAGCAGATAAGGGTTCAGGCCTCAATGAGAGAGCCTCCATTAAACCTATGTTAAATAAATGGAGGAATGTTCGTAGATTTTATAATAAATGAAGAAATACATATGTTTTTATTATATATGTTTTTTATTATATATGATATATATACATATACATATATATATCTTTTGTAATATATATCTTTTCACTGCATATTTTAGAGCATTTTTGAGTGTTCATGAAAAGTTTTATATCTGTTTTATATTTCTTAGTATGTCTATATGTCTTTATGTATATAGCTTTTATGTGGAAAGTATCTCATGAATATATA
>NC_056730.1:678762411-678797411 GCF_019279795.1 Protopterus annectens
CTATGCTACATAATATGAACCTGCGAAAACAGCTGCAGCAGGACCAGCATAGGCCTGGCCCAAACAGCCCCCCACCATTGCCAAGGTCATCACAGGCAGAGCGTGACTCAGAGGAGGAACAACCTGAGCCTGCCCCAGTAGGCAGAAGGAGGCGTGCCCAGTATGCTTTGGCCTTGCAAAGAGGCAACGCATAGCACATACACTGGCTCAGTAGGAACCCTGGAAATGATACCTCTCTCTGACCTGCACATATAGTAAAAGGGATGCCTAAGTTGACACTACCTGCTTCAAACATGTACAGGAAGTGTAGTATGTGCATCCAACATAGGCAGCCCTGCAGCACCACCTGAGACATGATTGCCATGTGTCAAGCAATTTAAGGTAGTGCTAAACAGCATTTACCACCATGTAGTATATGCAAACAGAATACACACACCAACTAGTACAACTGTGGTCAGTGTCGAGTAATATTGGGCAATGTCCAGCAAAGTTGGTGAATATACAGCAATGTCGGACAAGCCTGGTCTAAGTAGGGCATAGCAGAATAAAAGCCAACATGCTCATATTTGCTTAACTGGCCCTTAAGCAGTCTGGTCTGCTCAGTATGGAAATATAAAGCAGCGATGGGCCTCGAACCCAGGATACTGTGCACCATAGTTATAGTACTGAACCACTAAACCATGACAGCTTTGCACTGTTCAGCCAGTATGAAGGAATGTTGATAAGTCTATGCAAAGTATCTCATGGAAACCCTGCAGGCACAGCATAATCCTTGTTGAGTTATGACACAAAGGTGAGTCCTGCAGTAAGAACAGAACTTGACTTCCAACATACACGGTATAAATGTTAATATCGGTCATGTTCACACACATCCACAAATGTAGTGGACTTCAGATTGCAACATACTGAAAGGTCACACTGGGCATGCTCACACACTTGGATAAATGAGACATATGTCAGGCAACAAAACATGGAAAGCCTGAACTGGGCATGCTCACACACTTAGGCCATGTCTGACTACAGCAGTGGGCCACACATCTGGCAGTTGCATGTGTTAACCCAGGAACCTCTCACTATCCAGCAATCTGCCCTGTGCACACAGTTACATGACAACAGACACTTATATAATATAGTGGAACCCTGTCATGATCAAACATGTTCCACAGATACCTAAGTTGTTCATAGAAACTGGGAAAGCAAAGACAATAAAGGCCTGCAAACAGTATCAGCAGTAAATATTGCGCATCCCGAGCAGAAGCATAGGTTCAGAGGTTGATAGTAGGCTATCTGCCCTAGGGTATGTACAAGCCTAGCCAGAGTGTGTTTGGCTTTTGCAGCCCTGTCAGAGTACTACACTGTGCCAGTGAATAATAGGCCACACAAGATAGCCCATGTACGTTTAGGCTACTGTGCCTCTGTCTAACAGGGACACAGAAGAGATCCCAGGGGTGAATTTGCAATTTCCCATCCATGTGTCCAGATTTGGCTTGAAGAGGGTCAGCGAGGGGCTATGTCTAATATGAATTGGGATTCTATTCCAGAGTGAGGGGAGCCTCTGGGAAATGAATCTGTTCCTCCAGCATGTCCTTTTTATTCCTGTGCTGAGGTTTAAGTCCCTGGAGCGTGTATCTCTAAGGGACTTGGATGTTTGAGGTGGAGCATGTCCATTAATTCTGGCTTTGACATGGCTTTATATGTCAGGCATAGATTGCCTCTGAATAGGTGGTAAGCAACTGAGTAAAGCTGGAGTTTCCTTAGTTGAGCTGCATATGACATATGTTTGTAGCCCATGACCCTCTTGGAGAGGTACTTTTGGGTCTCTCCAGGTGCTGCAGGTGTCGGGTAAGGTACATCCCAAAAGGGCCATTGTATTCAAGTATGGTGCTGATGACTGACGAGTACAGGGGCACAATGACCTCACTTGATGTAGATGCGAACCCGTTCGTGATAAGGTGGAATACATAGAAGGTGTTTGTAACCACTTTGGCAATGTGATTATCAAAGGAGAGATTACTATCTACACTGGTCCACAAATCGCAAGTTACTACTTCTGTACTTAATGGATTACCACTTATGTGGTAATTTGTGTGCACCTTGTTTTTCACAAAGGGGATAACTATGCACTTTGTAGCATGTAGCTTGAGCTTGTGGCTCTGGCAGCAAACATCCATCTCTGTGAGACCCTTCTGGAGGATGCTTGTGTTAGCTGGAGAGTCGATTATAGCCCCCAGTTTGCAGTCATCTGCGAACCTTGTCAGCCATAATGCCCCCGTGTTAGCCTGAACCTCAGAGAAGTATATACTGAACCAGAGAGGTCCCAGAACTGAGCCCTGTGGGATGCCACTTGTAACTGGTTTGTATTTGGACATGGCACCTGCGATTCTGACACCGTGGGTTCTATCCCTGAGCCAGTTTGCAACCCATCTTGTGATATAGGGGTTGATATTTAAGCTGTTAAGCTTATGTATGATATCCAAGTGGGGTATTGTGTTGAACATTTTTGCGAGGTCCAGGTAGGCTGTGTGGACTACCTTGCCCTCATCCATAGCTTTGGTAACTGTTTCAAAGAAATCAACTAGGTTTAAGAGGCAAGATCTGCCCTTAACAAAGCCAAATTGGGTAGGGTCCAGTGTCTGGAGGCTCCCAATGTCTTTGTTTATGAGTTCCATGATAATACACTCCATAACTGTACAGACCAGACTAGTTAGGCTTATGGGGTGATAGTTCCCAGGGTCTGTTGTGGCACCACCTTTGTGGAGTGGAACCACTGTAGCTGTATGTCATTATTTGGGTACATATCCTGCAGTAAGGCTAAGTTTGAACAGTGACTTAATGTGAGGGTTCAGTTCTTCTTGGAGCTTGTGTAAGACACAGCCTGGGATACCGTCCGGTCCCATAGCTGCTGTGTTTTCTGCTTTGGCGAGGGCAGCTTTCACCTGTGCATCTGTGATGTCAGGGAGGTTACATTCAGTTGGGATAGGCATTTGTTCCTTTGTGGGTGAAGGGGGGAGAGGTTTGTGCTGAATCTGTCTTCCAGGATGTTGGCTCTCTGTAGTTTCGGTATATTTTGTACCGTTATGCAACAATTCAGAGCATATCTGGGAGTTTCCACCCATATTATGGACATAACTAAAGAATAACTTGTGATTATCTTTAGTGTCTAGGGCAATTTCCCTTTGGAAACTGGCCTTTGATGATTTTATGAGGTATTGAAGTTTCTTGCTAATACTGATCAGAGATGGCTTCCATTTTTGGGATCTTGCTCTGTGATGTAGTAGCTTCCTCCTTCTGTTGTATAGCTTATTTATGGCCGGGATCCACCAAACAGGTCTCCTGTTTTTGGAGGAGTGAGGCTTCATTTTATTTGGGATAGCACGATCTATGCATTCCTACAGGTGCTCACAGAATGCATTTGTAAAGGATTCTGCGGATTGGCCTGTTATCCTCTGGCCTGTGGGCTTTGAAGGATTCCACCTCAGTCTTGAGAAGTGCAAAGTTGGCGTTTGAGAAATTCTATGCAGTGATTTCCTTGGCTAGGGGTGGGGATGGGATATGGATGTCCATGGAAATTTGTTAATGGTCTGATCTTACCAATGAGGGGTTTACCTCTGGTGTGGAACATAGAGTCCCCATGTTGGTGATGACCAGGTCCAATATGTTTTTCCCTCTTGTGGGAGTGGTGACCAGTTGTTCCATCGCAGTACAGTTTATAACTTCAAGGAACCATTGGGCGAGTGTTTTTGGGCATGAGTAGTTGTTGCAGTCAATGTTTGGGTAGTTGAAGTCACACAATAACGTAGTTGTAGGAGAGACCATTATATTCCCCAGTGTTCTCAGGAATGCCAAGTGGGGTTCCTGTAATAGGGAGGGTGTTCTGTAGCAGGCTACAAACTGAAATGCAGTTTGGCCCGCTGTTAGTTGCACATGGATGGTTTCTGATGCTTCGTGCAGTGCCACTAACCTGGAGGTGTAGGTATCTTTGATGAATATAGATACTACCCCTCCTTTTGTGCTTCGGTCCGAGTTTTGTGTGTGAAATGCATGGTATGAGTTATAACCTTGTAGTGCTGGGGTGCTCTCAGGAGCCTTGAACCAGGTTTCTGTTTTTGCACAGACATCGATATTCTCCATACTGAGGAGAGCCTCAAGTGCGTGCATCTTGAGGTGTAGACGTCTGGCATTGAGTAGCATTACCTCTAGATATTGTATCCTTGGGTTGTCAATGGAGGTGTGTATGTCCTTTGAGCCTCGCCTAAAAAATGCACTATGGGGGTGGCAAGAGGCATGGCCAGTATACGAAAGCCTAAGGGTGACAGGTGCAAGCCGTCCCTAGCGAAGCAACGTGGCTTGTCAGGCATGTCATCCCAGGCTGACAGACACTGGATCCCCATTGAATGACACCAATACTTTAGACAATTGTTTAAACTGATCATTTTGTCTGTATACTCTGGCATCATTCTTGGTGAGGGCAAGATGCTACCCAAGGTCAGGGTCATACCAGCCTGGGCTACATGATCAGAGAGCTGCTCTATGTCACATGTCTTGTAGTCCAGGGAGGTGCATCTCATGTCATTCACACCTGCATGGACAATGACAGAGTGATACTTGTACCTGCTTTGGAGTGACCTGAGTGCTTGCGTTATATGGTGGATCCTGCCACCTGACAGGCAGATTACAGTGACCTTCTCCTTGTTCAGTCAGTTGAGCAGGATGTCAGTGTGCCGGACAATAGAGTCCCCTATAACAACTGTATTTGGTGTGTTGTTTGGCCTTAAGGGCTGTGACTGTGAGGCACACTGATTTTGTGAGATATGTGATTCATGGGTATTGTTGAGGAGTGGCTGTTGCTCGGGTATCTGTGGCCAGTACAGTTGCTGCAGGTGTTGGGTAAGGTACACCCCAAAGGTGGCATTGTAACCAGGCACGGTTGTTATTAGTATAGGGGCACAATGACATCACTCAATCTAGATGTGAAACCATATGGGATAAGGTTGCTTATATAGAAGGTCTGTCCAACCACTGTGGCAACGTGAATGTCAAAGGTGACAGTACAAACACGTCATGTCCCCAGTCACCTAACAACACCTACCATATGTAATGGGGTACTACCTATGTGTTAATGTGTGGGCATGTTGTTATTCCCAAAGGGGATGACTATGCAACTAATGGCATTTAGCTGTAGGCCATGGCTCAGGCACCAGTCATCCATCTCTGAGAGACCCTGTTGGAGTATGCATGTGGCAGCTGGAGAGGTGATCATGGCACCCAGTTTGCAGTCAAGTGTGAACAAGGTCAGCCATATTCCCCCTGTGGTAGCCTGTACGTCAGACAAATATATACTGAACAAGAGAGGTCCCAGGATTGAGCCGTGTGGGATGCCACGTGTAACTGGTGTATAGTCAGACATGGCACCTGCATTTCTGACCATGTGGGTGCTATCCCTGATCCAGGTAGCAATCCATCATGTGAGATATGTGTTCATATCGATGCTGGTGAGCCAATGCATAATGGCCCAGTGGGTTATTGTGTGGAAGGGTTTAGCAAGCTTCAGGTAGGCTGCGTGTACAACTGTCCCTATGTTGATGGACCTGTTAACTGTCAAAAGAATACAAACATGTTCAAGAGGCAAGATCTGCCCACAACAACGCTGCAATGTGTAGGACACAGTGTCTGTAGTTTCCTGATGTCTATGTGTAAGAGTCCCATGACAATACACTCCATAGCTTTGCATAACAGGATAGTTAGGCTTATAGGGCAATATTGTCTGTGTTCCATTCTGGCACCAACTATGTTGAGTGGGAACACTGTCGCTGTATGCCATTCCGTGGGTACATATCCTGTAGTAACTCCAATATTGCACAGTGATGTAATGTGAGGGTTACATCTGTCATGAAGCTCGTGTAAGATGCAGGCCGGGACACCAACTGGTCACATTGATGCTGTAATGTATGCTTTGGGGAGGGCAGCACTCACTTGTTACTGTGTGGTGTCAGGGAGGTTACACTCTGTTGGGATGGGTAGTTGCTCCCTAGGGGGGATGGGGGGAGACATCTGCACTGAACCTGTTTGCCAGGATGTTGGCTATGCCAGTGGTTTCAGGGTAAGTGTAGTCAGTATGCAGTAACTCACAGCATATCAGTGAGTGTCCACCCAGGTTCCTGACATAACAGACGAAGGCCTTGTGATAGTCCTACTTGTCTGGTGCAATTCTCCATGAGAAGAAGACCTTAGATAAGTACATGAGTGATCATAGCTGTCTGCTAGTTATGATCACAGATTCTTTCCCCATCTGGGATTTTGCTATATCATGTAGTAGCTTCCTCCTGACATTGTACAGCTCATTAATGGCTGGTGTCTACCAGACAGGTCCCCTGCCATTGGAGGAGTGAGTCTTGTTGTTATTTGGGGTAGCACAATCCATGCAGTCCACTAGGAGTCCATAGAATGTGTATGTAAAGGATTCAGCAGTCGGAGCTGTATTTCACACTGTCTCAAGGTCTCTGAAGGATACCACCTTGCTTTGGTGAAGTGAGACGTTGGCTCATCAGAAGTTCACCAAGATTACCCAGGATGGGTGTGTGGAGTGTATATGTATGTCCACTGAGATAGCTGTATGTTCCAACCTTACCAATGAGGGGTATATTGCTGGTGTGTAACACAGAGTCCCCATGTCGGCGATGATCATGTCCAATATGTATTCCCCCTTGTGGCTGTGGTGACTGGTTGTGCCATAGCATATGAATGTACAAATTGTAGCAACTGTAGGGCAAGGTTGTTGCAGCTTGGGTGGTATCCCCAGTCAATATTCATGCATCTGATGTCACCCAATATAATGGTGTTGGTGGAGACCATCATATCCCCCACTGTTCCCAGGAAAGCCTAGTGTGGTTCCTGAGTATGGGAGGGTGGTCTGTAGTAGGCAACAAATTGAAAGGCAGTTTCAAACAATGGTAGTTGTATATGTATGGTCTGTGATGCTTAGTGCAGTGCCACTAACCCGGAGGTGTGTGTATCTGTGATGTATATGGATACACCCCCTAGTTGTGTTGTCCGTTCCAAGTCCTGTGGTCAGAAAGCATGGTATGAAACATAAGCTGGTAGTGCTGGTGTGCATATGTGACCCTGAACTAGGCATCTGTTAGTGCACATATATTGCTATCCCCCATACTGAGGGGAGTCCTGAGTGGCCGCAATATGAGGGTAACACATCTGGTGTTGAGCAACATTACCCTTAGTGTTATTTAACCTGTAATGTCTATGTAGGTGGGTTTTTTCTTTTGAGCCCTGCTCAACAAATGCACTATGGTGGTAGCAAGAGCCTTAGCCAGCATGCAAAGGTCCAAGGGTGACAGGTGCAAGCCGTCCATAGTGAAGCTATGTGGCATGTTGAGCATGTCACCACAGGCTGACAGACACTGTATCCCCTATGAATGACACCAATCTGTTAGCCAAGTGTTAAGCGTGATATGTTTGTCTGTATACTGTGACATCATGCTTGGTGGGTGTAAGATGCTAGACAAGGTCAGGGTCTTACTGGCCTGGGCTACATCATGACACTGTTCCTCCATGTACCATGTCATGTGGTCCAGGGAGTAACATCTGAGGTTTTACGCACCAGCATGGACAATGATGGTGCCAGTCCTGTACTTGCTTTGTAGTGACCTGACTGCATGTGTTATGTGGCAGATCCTGACACACGACAGACAGCACAAAGGGACTATTCCCTTGTATGGGCTGGTGAGTGGTACGTCAGTGTGTCTGACAATAAGTGTTGCCTATCACAACTGTGTTATGTGTGTTGAGTAGCCCGAAGGCAAGTGACTGTGTGGCACCCTGACATTGTGAACTATGTGAGATGTGGGAATTGTAGTGGGGTAGCAGTTGTTTGTGTGCCTGATGTGGAGGCCTCTGCTGCTTAGGCAGAGTTCATTTACAGCATCTGAGTATGTGTATGTGTGATAATGTGGTTTGAGTGCTGTCGCCAGAGGATATGTGAGACTGATATGTGGTGTGCGTGGTAATCTTCACCACTTGCCAGTCATGGGTTGAGAGAGTTCATCACCCTGTATGTCTCTATAGGTGCATCTCACACATATATCTGGGTTTGTTGTGAGGAGGAGAGTCTTGTCTGTGTACATGAGGCAGACGTGACATTGTGTCTACATCACAATATTCACCAGCTGGACTGGAGAATGCACACAAAGCCGACCCCTGGACATGCCGGGATATCATCATGACATACTCTGTAGCCAGATGACAAAGGATCAGTAGGGTGTTAAGTGTGTAAAGGAGTATGTCAGGGATTAGTGCTCAGGTTTGTTGGTGTTCTGTAAAGAGTAGCTGAGAAGGAGTCCAGACTGTATCATGACACCTCCGACAGCTATGTCATATATAACAATGTACACACATATATGTCATGAGTCAAGGCCAACTATACCTGACTGACAATGCCGACATCCTGACAGACAGGCCCATATATACATACCCACCTCCCACCGACGATAGTCCATATCATCATACCAGGAGATATCACATGTAGAATGGATGAACAGCTACCCCCAATGCTAAAAGCATGACATCAAGTGGACTACATTGAATACCAATATGTGTCATGCATAAACTACAGAACAAACAGATCCTGCACCTGAACAGTCAGCTGAACCCCCCCCCCTACACAGGATGTGGAACCGTTGAATGTGTTACAGCAACATATGGCACTCCACACAAGTGTTGGTGCACAACACACCATGGGATGTACAGTCCAGTATGCCTATGAAGTATGATCTGCAAGCCATGGAGTCCATCATGGTTGAAGTCATAAACTGAGCTATTGGAAGCTGACATACACACAACCCTACTAACCGTGGTATGTTCATGTGCGGATCATGGTTCCCAAACATGCTAGACTGTTTGCAAGGCAGCCACACAGGACATACATCACTGAACACAGCTACACATGTCTCACATACAACTTGAATAGCCCTTTATCAGCATCCCAGACACATGTAGTAGCCACAAAACCAACAAGCTGTGCATAAATATGTGTTGACATATGAAGGAATGTCGATGTGTCCACAGATAGATCACACAAGGTAAGGATTATGAGTTCCTGTTCCAGCTGTTGACACCTGACGACCCACATGGACCATTCCTGGAATGGCACAAAACAAAGTGTACACACATTACCATGTCCAGTCTGATGATGTCAGCACCCTAAAAATACAGACAGAGAAGGGAAACTACCCAGTAAAGCAAATAGTGCGCTGTGCTAATGCAGCTCTCTGTAATATCATAACCTAGTTAGGTAAGGGTTTGAATCCTGCAAAAGCTGACTGTGTGTGTGTGTGGGGGGGTGTATGTGTGTGCAATTCTCTATGAAAGGAGTGGTCTTTTTGAAGACTGGGAAAACACACTACAGATGTACATTCCTCTTTGGAAAGACTGATGATGACAGCATCCTAGAAATACAGACGGAGAAAGGAAACCACCCAGTAAAGCAAATAGCGCGCCGTGCTAATGCGTCTCTCTGTAGTGTCATAACCTAGTTAGGTAGGGGATGGAATCCTGCAAATGCTGACTGTGTGTGTGTCACTCTTGGTGAATGCAGTGTAGGTCTTGCTTTTATTATGTTATGGCATATTATGATTACAACAGTAAGTGCATTGCACACATCAGGTATATGCATTGCAAATATATATGTGTAAATGTTCCCTTAATCAGTACATAGGGGTGAAGCCTGCATACTACATGAATACATTTGTTGCTATTGACAGGTTGTGCCGCAGCTTCTCAGATCGTAGGTCACATATGTATGTATGTGGCAGGCCCATCCACTGTCGTGATCCATGGCCAAGGTCATCTGTGCCACACACACCCATGACAGTTACTTTACAGTAGTGTGAGTGAGGGTATATGCCTGGGGTATATGTCAGGCATGTTCATACACAACCATGACTGCCAATAATGGACTGTCTTTATAGGTGTACAACCTCCTTGTGTATATGCATCCAGGCCTCCAATGTGTCATGTGACACACCTTGGGACTCCACAATACCTATGGATATGTGGATACCAAGGGATACATGACATAACATGAGGCTGTATGTACACATTGGTACCCAACATACATGTTGAGGGCTACCACCAATGTGGTACTGACGGGATAGGAAGTATAATACATGTGGATGACTATGCCATAGTCAGCTTACTGTTATACAGCATGTATCACATGACAGGCATCTCTCTGTATGATACCCTTGTGTAGGATATGTGTCCCATCCAGGGAATGGATTGTAGGCCACTGCATGCATTACCAAATGTGGATGGACACATCCCTAGTGTGTTTTCATGTACCGAAGGGGACTATATGCCAAACAGGTGTGGACACAGGAATGGGTGGCGGTAATTGCCACTGGTTAGTGTTATAGTGTAGCACCGGAAGGATACAACTGTTATTGAGTTCCCTATGACTGTGTGTCATTTGTCAGGACAACATCCAATGATTGCTTATAGTCATGCTGTTGAGGTTATGTATACTACCAGACCGCAAATCATTGACAGATACTAACAGTATCACCCACAGCATGGTGTCTACCCATGTCATACACACATGTCTACCCATGTTAGTACATAATTGTAGTAGAATGCATACTGGCCATTGAAAGATACTGTGACATGTTCACTATGTGTACAATAGGGTATGCACATGTCCCATGTGTCTACTATGCATGTACACACAGACGGTGCGCACCCACCATGTTCACAGATGTACACTTGCTAATCTGTACTGCACACATCACACACATACTGTCCACTCACTAACACATGCTGGCAACACATTACACATCAGCCAAGTGGCACATGGGTGGACAATACATAGTCAGACCTAACAGTGGTGTAAAGAATGCTACATTGACAATCAGAGCTTTGATGAATAATGTCTGCTGAGATAAACCTACAAGGATGTCAATACACTTTCCTGTTGACAACTTGCTAATATTGCTACACTGCTATAGTGTCACCCTGTGCATCAGCACCATGTTAGCCTATTCCTCCATCAATGTTGCAGATGACAGGAGGTGACACAGGTATCATCATATGCACAGGGCGTTTTGTTGTTTGCCAGAGCCTGACATTGACCCATCCAATCAACATGTGTGTGTGTGTGTGTGTGTGTGTGTGTGTGTGTGTGTGTGTGTGTGTGTGTGTGTGTGTGTGTGTGTGTGGGACAACAGTACAGCATGGGCCAATGTTGATGTAATGTGTGTGTGTATGTGTGAGCCCTAGTTGTTTGGTTAATGTGTGTGTGTCTGCATGCACACAGCTCCACCATGTGGCTGCCATATACAGTAGTTTGTGGGACAGCCACAGACTGTACCTGCTAGGCCGTACAGATTACTGTCTCTGGCCATGGACACAGTACCTGTGCCTGGCAGGGGTGCTACGGACAGTATCGGGTACCAACCCTGACTGGGTACTGTCCTCAGAGGCAGAGGTGGGATGACTGGACCCATGTCCCTGCTGGGAATGGCCAGAGGCACGTGCACGTGGTCTACTGGGACAGTCAATGGACAGGCCAGCCCCAGCATTACTGTGGCTGGTACTGCCACTACGGGAGCGGCTGTGACCCTGGGGCCGTCCGTGACCACTGCCAGCTGTTGCTGTTGCTGGCATGCGTCCGCGTCGACGTCACAACCGTCCCACATGGTCCTGGCTCATGGATGACATATTGTGGAGGGCATCTATTGTCTTCCTCAAATGTCTATCAATGACCTCGGTGTAAGTCTGGATGGCACCGGCAAGGTCACGGATTCTGTCATTGATAGCGGTGTAATGTGCCCTCTGCACCCTAAGTCCCTGCCTGGTGTACCATTCCATACGTGCCTGAGCCTGCATTACAGCCCGGAACATACTGGATGTCGTGAGACCAGTGAGGGCACACCTGCCAGGGGCAATACGACCAGCGGTGCTCCCCCAAGAACCCCTGGACCTCCGCCTATGTGGTACCATTCCAGGAATAAGGCTATGGCTGCTGTGAGGGGATGCAAGTGCCATGGGTACCACACTCTCCTGGTCAGTGCCAACAGTATGCTGTCCCTCGCCTATGGCCATTGGTGGTGAGGGATGTATTGGCAGTATGAGTGTGTGCATAGATGGGGTTGAACGCTGTGTACTGTCGATTGGTGGACCAACGACAGACCCTGTCAAACCTCCCTATGTCAAAATTCATGTCTCATCATCAGCACTATTTGTGGCAGTGGCTTCAGGTTCCCTGCTGCATTCGGCCAGCCCTAACTCAGCACCTGTGAGAAGAAGACAGGAAACACACTTTATGGTCTACACATGAACACATGCACAGATGCACACATGCACACATGCACACATGAACAGTAATACACTCCTCACTACAGCACATACACACACACTAGCAATCCAACACATACTCTATAGTGGGTTAAGGTGGGTGTCAGTATCACAAGGTAAACAGTCACCACACACATGTCAGCATGCAGAATATGTGTTGCACAAGACCATACAGAGCTAGTGTAGATGCCCCAATGTAATGGCAGTATACATGGCTTTGTTGCAACTGTGTCGTTGTTCAATGATTGCCTACACCCTGGAACACAATTTGTACATGGACACAACCCAATGTGTGTCAAGTGACCTAAACACCCACTAGCATTCCAGGACATATATGTGACACTTTGTTTGGATGGCAACTGCTGTGCATATTGTGTATAATGGCATATGTAAGCACACACACAACATACTATGCATATTGTGTATAGGTGCATATGTTTGCACACGCACAACATTGAGGTGCAAAGCAATGACTGCTATGAGTATAGCATGTTTTCATGTACTGCATATGATAAACGTGTTCTGTTGTGTACAGCTGTAGCAACTATGCATATCTAAGGTGCAGTACAGTGCTGCCACACTTGTGTCTGCTGCACTGTGCAGTGTATGTGCTTGAGGCAGCTACTGACTTTAATGTGATGATTAATGTCTCACAGCAAACATGGACAGCATGCATTATGCATAGGTGTGTTACGTGTACATGGCCTACACCTCACCTATGACATGCACATTTCATTACCATTATTAAAGTGTTAGCACACTCACCAGCATGTACCGTCTGCCCTGCTGTCACACCAGAGGGACCCACAAGAATATGACACAGTTTATCAGTGTCCACAACTGTGGCATTGCTGCCGTGAGTGAGTGCACTAATCTACAGTGGAACAACAGTCAACAGTCACAGGTGTGGAGATACTATTCCAAATATCAGTATTGCACACGAGAGGCAGCACAACTGCTAAACACACAGTTCACATCTCACATAAGCATATTCTAACAATACAGGTAACAGTAGTCTACAGCTAGGGTATGCTCCATGTCATACTGCTGGGTAGCTCCAGCCTCCATGATGACACATGCATGATGTTGCTGCTGCTGTCGGCCAGGAGCCACCATGCTTAGGAGCAGCTCCTCCACTCTGGTGAGGGGGGGATGTATGGGTGCCCCACCACCTGTGGCAAGCTGTTGCCTATGGATATGAGATGCATGCTGCCAGACATGTCTGATTAAATCACTGCAGTGATGGCATACCTGCTCATATGTCCAGTTATGCATGCCTATGTCATTTACCCGGCGAACAAGATCTTGCCACAGTGCAGTGCGCTCATGCTGGTGCTGGCTGGCCCTGGAAAAAAGCCGTGCATAGTTTTGATACAGGCTGGCCTGTATGACCTCCTCCTCTGCAGCTGTATACACAGGATTGCGGTGATGAGCCATAACCCTGGAAGACAATTAAACAATATGTGTGCGCAAGTCATGTGGCACACTTAACATTATGAAGTACAGATATCACTTAACTGCCAGATATAGCATCTGTCTGTTTATCAGAGGATACACACCTTCAATACCACTTATCAGTGCTTAGCCCACAACTACCTGACAGTGGCGGCCGCACTCCATACAACAAACCAGTATACACCAGTACTTGACACACTGTATTGGATACAATGCACAACCTCACACTGGGGGTATATATCAAGCTAATGCATGATGAATATTGTCATCCAATGCAATGAATGTAATGTACAGTTACAGTATTAACAGTAAACCAGCCTAGTCTTTGATGCCATACCCCTACCTAACATATGTGCACAGTTTTTAATATAACTGGCATACTGCTGTAACAGAGTATACATGTTGCTAGGTACACACACATACCCTGTAACACACATGTGATTGCGGCCATGGTACAGGCATCATTACACACACATTAGTCAAACATACAACACACAAATGTATGCCAACACAGATGAGCATTACCTGATTACCTTATAGTACTGTGTGCCCCTACTTACAGATACCTATGCCTGAGGAATGTAATCTGTGCAGACTACAGGAAACACACAAGACAGTGATACCAGAGAATGTGAACATACACCATACTGTGGTGTTTAGGCCTACAGCTTCAGGTAGTACAACAGTTCATATGTGACCTGGATTCACCAGCAGTACCACTTACTGAGCATACATGTACTGCTACAGCCTACAATGGGACACCACAGTTGTACATAAGGTACTACGTCACAACATATGCCATCCTATGTCTGCATCCCAATAACTGACACATCTTTCTCTGCCCTCACACCTAGGATACAAACTACCATGACAGACACAACCTCACGCTAAGCTATCACACCTTTACAGACCTTGCATACAGTCAGTATCACACTCATTCCACCTCACATAGGTGGTATTGCACTGAGTACATGTGTGTGCGCATTGTGTCATAGGTAGGTACTGCACTATTGGGCTGGGGCCTACAGCAGCATAGCCATATGCTACCCTGCCATTTGACACACATGTAATGTGATTACACTTGCTCCTGTCAAATGAATACACAGAGGTGACTCACAGGGCATATTACCTATCTCCATAACATTCATCAGGGGTATGTATGACATCTACTAATGATGAGCCATGTTTATTAATGCTGGGTAGTTTAGTCCAGAGTATGGCATATTTGTGTATAGGAACCTGTACCTCCAGAATGTGCTGTTCAGTGCGTTGACATGGATTAGGGCCCTAGGTCATGTAGCCCGGAGGGATTGTGAGGTGTTGTCATGGTGGTTGGCCGACTGCTATGGGTGTGACATACCTCTGTATGTCTGGCAGTGGTAACCTCTGTGTATGATGTATGCAATGCACTCTAGCTGTGGTTTTGTGAGTCAGTCTGCATAGGGCATGTGTTTGGGGCAGTGTCACTCTTTGTTAGGTATGTCTGTGGCCTTTCCACTTGCTGTGGTTGTCATGTGAGGTACATACCACATGGGGCATTGTGAGGAGTAGGGGGTACACTGACCTATATTTCCCTAGATGGCACACCTTTTGTGATGACACGTACCACGTAGAGGGATTACAAGACTAGTGTGGAACTGTGATTATCAGAGGGGAGGCTACTGTACACCATGTCCCATGTTCCCTTCTGACACCTTCAGTGTTGGGCAGGCAACCACCTATCTGGTAGTTAGTGTGTAAAGTGTTTTGGAATGGGGTATGGTACTGCAGTATCAACACTGGTGTTTAGTCAATGCGTTGGTCACCAGGTACCTGTTGCAGTACGTCTGACCTCATGTCTCCCTCTCTCACTCTCTCACTCTCTCTCTTTATAGATATATATATATATATATATATATATATATATATATATACATATATATATATATATATATATATACACATATATACACACATATATATATACAGATATATATATATATATATATATATATATATATATATATATATATATATATATATATATATATATATATATATATATATGTATCTCTCTCTCTCTCTATATATATATATATATATATATATATATATATATATATATATATATATATCCAGATATATCTATATATCTCTACATATATTTATATATGTATATATCTATATATCTACATATATCTATGTATCTACATATCTATATATCTATATATCTACATATCTATATATATGTATTTATATATATATATATATATATATATATATATATATATATATATATATCGATCACTCTCTCTCTCTCTCTATATATATATATATATATATATATATATATATATATATATATATATACATACATATATACAGGTATATATACACATACTTGTAAACATCCATTGCTGTACATATACATGAACATATAGGCACATATACTGGCCACCTTTCATGTTGGGAATATGAATCATTAAACAGTTGTGAGACATGCAATTTTGTAAAAATATTGCACAGTGTTGTGTAGAATGCATTTTGCTGTCCTCAGGCCATATAGCTGTAGCAGGCCTCACTGTCTCAGTCCCACAGCATTTAACCACCACATGACATATACCTGCACTGCTTGCTGTTTTCAATGCCACACACTACAACCTACATAGATGTGTGCACATAGCAACCTTCAACTACATATATATGTCTAGCCTTCACTAACAGTTGCAGTATGTACCTTGCCCTATGCACATCTACATTTACATATAGATATGGACTGCGCACACATATGGAGGGTTCACAGTATGTACAGTACCCTTCATACACATTTGCATCCCACCAAATACATATTTGTTACATACCTTACCTTTGTATTTCTTACCTCTGTCTGTTGTACCTGTTGACGCATATTTTTCTTTTTAAATATTTTTTTATTTTTGGTGTCTACAAACACATCTGTTTGTTTGTTTGTTTGTTTGTTTGTTTGTTTGTTTGTTTGTTTTTTTGTCTGTCTCGCTTGCTTGCTTGCTTGCTCTCTCTCTCCATATGCTGCAATGATATAATTGCATGTGTGGACAGCAAGCACAGGCTGCTTTTGTAGGTATCTGCACATGTGTATATGATGGCCTCAGCATCAATTGGTGCCCACCATTTAGTAATTGCATGCAGCCTGCTGTGTGCTAATTGCAGTTCTCACTGTAATTTCAGGACACTGCTATAAAATGATAGGTTAGGTAGGCGTAGGCCTTTCAGTTTTGTAAGGTAGGGACCATGCTTGTTTGCTGTGGACACTGTTGTGTGAGTCAGAAGGTTGGTATATGTCTCATATCTGAAGCTGGGTTGTAGAAAGTGAAATGCATGTTGTACTGAAACCTGACTGTTGCTTCTTCCAGTACACTCTTCTCAGTGTGTCAGTTTACTCACAGCTCCTAATGCTAACACTGGATACATGGGGTATGTACTTTGTTTTGGAATTAGGAAATTAACTAGCATACAACAGTGGTTATTCCAATGTATTGCTCTGGCTTTCCTATATTCCCTTCACATTCACTCCTTGTAATGCATGTTACATTTCTTACTTGCAATGTAATGCTCTGGCTTTCATATTTCCCCTTTACATTCACTCCTTTTAATGCATGTTATATTTCTGTCTTGAAATGTATTGCTCTGGCTTTCGTATTTTCCCTTTACATTCACTCCTTTTAATGCATGTTATATTTCTGTCTGTCTTGAAATGTATTGCTCTGGCTTTCGTAGTTTCCCTTTACATTCACTCCTTTTAATGCATGTTATATTTCTGTCTATCTTGAAATGTATTGCTCTGGCTTTCGTAGTTTCCCTTTACATTCACTCCTTTTAATGCATGTTATGTTTCTTGCAGCACCAAGTTATTGTATATCTGCTGTGGCTTAGTGGTATGTCATGCAGACTGGTGAGTCCAAGGTGTGGGGTTTGAGACTGACAAGGATATTTTATTTTGCTGCTGAGCAGTACAAGGGCCTTGTCATACAGAGTGACTAAGGCACTTTTAAGCAGTTGTAAGCGGGTTTGCACAAGTTTGTGCAGTGCTTAGCTACGCTTATCTACGCTTAGCTAAGCGCACACAAGCACACACATGCTTACAACTGCTTAAAAGTGCTTACTCCCGCTAACACCCGCGCTATATTCTTTTAAAGAAAAGAAAATGGGGAAATAGGAAAGTGGTGAAAAAGGGGGCACAAAGAGGGTAGGACAGTAGGAAAACAAGCTTGGGATGTGCAGGAAGGATGTAGGGAAGACCCATAGCTGCCCAATTCTTTACCAGCAACAGCTGTGCATATGTTAGAAATTTAGAGTGAGATTTGAAACCTTCCACCCCTGAGAGAGGAGTGAGGACAACAAAGTATGTTGTAGAGCCAATTGTAATTATCAGTTTATATGTCCCGCAGACATGTGTGTGAAATGGGCAACTATGTATGGGGCATAATTTTTTTGTGGGAACTGAGTGCCCTTTTTTTTTTTTCAGGTGAGAGTGGAATGTGAGGTACAGGAAGTAGGTATATTTGGGGAGGTAGGTTGCGGAGGTTAAAAGACAAGACAAACAAGACGCATACAGGGGCGGAGTATGACACATGTGGGGGGTAAACACAATTGACGAGGACGAATGTTTGGATATCACATGCCCATGAGCCCACAGATGGCAACAGTGGAACTGAGATCCCCACCCATGGGCAGTTACCACTGCGCCTTCACAGCCCAGGCCAGGGCTGTGCTGGGGGCTGGATAGGACAGGCAGGCACACTCGTGAGTTGTGCCACTCTCGCCTCAACCTGGCATAGGGGATCAGTCATGGAACGCCTGATCTCACTACGCACCACAGACCGGACCCTTTGGAGGGTGAGTGGAGGTTCTCCTCCAGCCACGCTTGCAGAGGGGGGGGTGAGCCCCATCCCCTGCAGCGCTTCCACCCGAAGGTGGCACAGGGCCACCGGAGGAGGAGGTCCCAGCCTGGGCACTGGTGCCAGGTGCACTCACCAGCTGAGGTGGGAGAGGTGGGTCTGCTGGCACCCGCCTTCCCAGTTGTCCTATGTTTAGTAGTATTTAATGGCATTTTGGGCTAGTAACAAACAACACCATTCCAAATTAGTTGTAACAGCATGCATTAGTATTCTCATTCACCAAACACACATGGATTCCAAAAGTTGAACAGCAAGCATAACACATGCATATTTAGGACAACAGTGGACATTCCAACAGCATGCAGGGTTGATTGGTGGCAACAGGCCAACAGGTTTGGATATGTGAACAGGGCACATGCATCAACGTACATGCAGATATGTATAAACCAACAGGACAAATGTCCATAGGAATTAATTTTGAATACACATACCCAGTTTGGTGTGGAATACCATCATTTGTGAACATTAGGCATGGTGATAAAATATTACATTAACAACTTCAAATACCTATACGTATACTATACATTCCTACTAGATGCAGATATATATCCCCTACATGTATTAGTACAGTTTCCTGTATGTAACCTTACAAATGTTGGTGATGGAGATGTTACTGCTGCATTAATATACATTCCATTTGTATTCATCCTGCTACATTTGAACAGTTACGTACAGTTCTAGCAGCACACTGACATTTGTGGGATCACAAGCACAAGCTGCTCATGTACCGGATTAACAGGTAAATACTATACATGACACAGTTGAGGACTATAAATATTCTTCTGACATACTGACATTCCCATCAGCCAGTTTATATGGGCCTAGACAACTGTGGATGTTCAGCATTTCATACAACCATACTATCTCCATAATGCAAGGGTACAACAACATATCCGAAATGTGTGATGGACACAGTCCAGGTATTGTACTTTATTAAAACATTTCACTCTGGTTGTGGCTGTCTCATTCATTTCATTATGTCGTGCATGCAGTATACCTTTATTACAGACTTCAAGGTCTTTCTCACACTCTCTCACTTATTTTATATTTACATTTCAGGATGGTACTTAATTCTAGGCTTTATTAACATTTATTACTGGGTTACAACAATCCTTTCCAGCTGACTCACTTATTTCATATGACAGTATATACAAGGATGTATTCAAGACTTGTCTGTCCTTTATTGATGGATTAGAACACTCATTTTCAGGCTGAAGCAGTTATCTGATATTACAATACAGGTGGGAACTCTATTTGAGACTTGTTTACTCTTTATTAATGGATTACAATACTCCTTTTCAGGCTGCATCACTTATCTGATCTTAGAATACTAGCAGAAGCTTTCTTCTAGGCTTATCTGACCTTTATTACTGGGTTACAACACTGAACTCTTTTACAGGCTGTCTTACTTATATTCTATAATAATACCAGCTGAATAATTACTAACCTGCCTGGTGGCGCAGCCTTACCAGCCTATCAGCATAGGCTTGCCGATTCACGGAACGAACACCTGCAGCTGTAATATAAATGAAGGGATATTGGAACATACCTAGCCATACTATAGGCTAGGATAGCATTTCTTACATACTGAATTACATGTATACTTACTCAGTAGTGGGGCATTGGGCATTTGACGGGCCTCCTGGATCCATCGGTTCAGTTGGTCCTCCTTTCGTCACTTCAGGTCCGCATGGTGGTGACAGACCTGTTCACCAGTCCTCGGAATTCCTGTGGCACTGGTGAGATCATGTGCCAACTGGTTCCATGCCTCTGCCTTATACGCACCCCATTGAACCTGGCCCTGCATGAGTCGGCCTTCATGATGATGGACTAGGAGCCAAACCATATATTTGGACTCCTCAATGCCCCACCTTTGCACTCTAAAGTGATTTCCCTCTTCAACACCTGCCATCCTGACTGCAAATGGGTACCACAATCAGTTATGGCGTGTATTCCCGCCTATGGAGCTTATATATGCCGGTTTTCCCGCACTTATTTGTGATTGGCCATTTTGGAAATTTCTCAGCTAAGAGCAAACCTGCTTTGTCATGGTTATATTTTCATTCATTCCTACATGTATGGTAATACTGGATTTCTAGGTACAAGTGTCATGGCTTAGTGGTTCAGTACTTTGACTATGGTGCACAGTATCCTGGGTTCGACCCTTGTCATTGCTTTTTTATTTTACTACTGTCTAGACAGGCTAGGAGGTGTGTCTGTGTAAAGGTGACTTTGCTACACGTTGCTCAACATTGCCCGACGGTAAGCTGGTTGGCGCACTGCACAGCTCCGCGCAAACAGCTTACGCTGGATAAAGCGTTATTTAGTTATGTGCAGTCATATTAAGCTGGGCTCAGCGCTGTTTGGCTATGGGCACTCATTTTAAGCTGGGTAAAGTGCTGCTTGGCTACGGGCACTCATTTTAAGCTGGGTAAAGTGCTGCTTGGCTACGGGCACTCATATTAAGCTAGGTACAGCGCTGCTTAGCTACGGGCACTCATATTAAGCTTGTTAAAGCGCTGCTAAGCTACGGGCAATTATGATCCTTTTTATATATACATAATATAGGTTTTGTTCACAAATACATGGGCCATTTCATTACATTTTACTTAAATTAAATTTATATATATCGGGGAATTGTTTCATACTTATTTAAAGAAAAATGGAGGGGATGTTGTGGGGCTCGAACCTTGACTACCTATTTTTGGGTGACGTCTCTACCACTACACTATTGCCACTTTGCTTAATTTGCATATGTAGATCTTATATGCTTTTCAATGTCATATCTGCTAACTGTGGTTGTGCGAAGGGCATACCCACGCAAACGAGCACAAATGCGAGCAAACATATTGGAAATTATAAAAAAAATTGAAACGGTTATTTTTACTTTTTAAACACTTTCACTAGCATTTAGTCTGTGGGATGTGTGGTGTTGTGTTTCTTGACATTTCGGCAGACTCGCTCGTGGGTGTTTACTATCAGGACTCTAACTGTTCTGGGGGCGTGTCCCTTTGCAGTACTCGGCAATCAGACACGCCCCCTACTTTTCTAAACGGACCGTGTTAGACTAGAGTATGAGTCAGCATGTCCTCATGCATATGCATGGCATGCTGATGTCATACCGCTCAACTGCAGCTTCCGTGTAAGACTTATTTAGTCTTACACGGAGGATTGCTGAATCCAGGGGTATGTCTATTGTCATGTTTTCAGTATGAGAATGAATGCATGTGGATTATAAGACTCTGGCTATGACTAAGTCAAAGTAGGCGGCCTCGACCTAGAGTCCTTGCGTCAATTAATGAATAATTAGTTTAGTTTCTCTTTATATTACTGACTAAACATTACTGCTTTGTATAACATATCAAACTTTTATTGTTATCTGCACAGTCTTTTGAGCCAATATCCTATTATTTGTTGTATTAATCCTGGGCAGGCCTCAAAATAGTTTTATGGATCAGTGCTCTACCTATACCTCTCAGCTGTCCCTGATTTTCAGAGAAGTCCCTGATTTTAGCTCAAATTTTAGTTCTGTCCCACTTAATCCCTCCTAACACTAGTGCCTTTTGGAGGAAAGGTGCTGACTTATACTTAATAAATAATAACAATGATTAAGAGTTACAGACTTCTGTTCCTTCAGGAAATGTATATTAATTCACATTCTCTTATTCTGTTAATGTCTCAAATTAATAGAACTACTATTTTAAAAGTGTCCCTGATTGTCCCTGATGTTTTCTGGATTTGTCCCTGATTTTGTTGAAATTTGCCCCTGATTGATTGAGAACTATTTAAATAAGTAGGTAAGTAATATATTAAATACATACAGTCCTTCATACTACTAAAGTATACTCATAACAGACCAAGTAATACTAGTGTGGACAGCCCTGGAAGAAACATTATATGGTAGTACCACACATCAAGACCCTGAAAATAGTCCTGTATTTAATTCCTGCAGCCTCCATTTGTAAATTGTGTGATTCTGAGTAAATCACTTAACCAAACATTGCTTCTGAGTAATACTGAAAAGAGGCTGCGTGTCCAGTGAGGTTACCTGGTTATCAAATAGTTGTTTATTTACTTGTTTATTTTGTCTGCCAACAATTTTGTACACAACCATTTTTCTAGAATAGATAAAGGAATAATCCATACTAGCAAGTACTTTTTGAGCAATAAGAAAGTGAACCCTCCCACTTTGGAAACATCACTCCTTATACATTGCCAAGCAGAGGATCTTCCAGAAAACATTGTGGGAATAAAAGGGGTAACCACCCTAGCTCACCTGACAGAAAGAATAATGGGTAAAGTAACCACAGCAAGATTGTAACACCTAAGGGAAATATATAACCTCTAATATGAGGGCTAGAGGACACTTCTCAGGACACACAATACAGAACATCCCATTAAACTGATTATTTACTGCGGCAGAGCAGACACTAGAGAACATGCAAGTGGATGATCCACCAAAACCAAGCAGGAAGATAGAAAACCCGAAGGCCACATGAATATAAAATCCTTGGCAACAAAAAAACCTACAAAAAAGACAAAAGATAATAGAGCAGCTATTTCCTCTTTGAGCTATGTTGAAGGGTTAACAATGTAGAAGAGATCCAATGTCAAAGAAAGTTACTTTCTTTTCTACAACACTGCTTTAGACTCTGGGTCAACCAAGTACCACCTATACACAACAGGTAGTGGGGTCTGGTCCATAGCACATGAATGGCTCAATGCCCAGATACAAAATGTGGCGCACAAATTCTGGTCCTACCCAACCATACAACTCATGTGGCACTAGACCGTGTCAGTAGTAAAACAAACCCTAGAAGATGTGCTAATTTATGATGAGGATTCATTAATATCCAGGATTTCACCCACAGTATGAAACTTTATGAAGCCTAATCACAGTACAGGGTTTGATTTATTCTAATTCCATTTACCTACTGTGTATCTGTGAGAAAGTCACTTCACAAGGCAGTGTTTCTGGCTAGATCACCTCAGAGAAGAGACACTTGTTATTCTTTTTTATGGCTACTATTTTTTGTTGTAAGAAGAAGATCTATGGACACTGAGGCATTTTTATCTGAATATGTGACTAAACAATGGAACTGTTATAACATCAATGCTATAACATTTACAAATTACTGAAATATCTTTATCTTTTACTGTCTAAATAATTTTTGATCATATTCTTCATTGTCAAAGTCTTGTATGCCACTGTCATGGAATTTAAGATTTACTGAAAAGTCATCTGTTCCTGCTACGTAAATCATTTTAAATATGTTTCCAGTGAATGGTCTTGCGTGCTATGACTACCTACTTTTAATATTTATTTACCAGTAAAGTCCAACTGGGACAGAGCCCATTTTCTGCAGAGGCCTGTGGAAAAACACTGCAGATTCATGTCTTTGGAATGTGGGAAGAAACTGTAGCACTGGGAGGACATGCAGACTCTGCACAGAAGGTGCCCCTGGCAAGAATCAAACCAGCAAACCTCTTGCTACCAAGTGGCAATGCTAACTGCTGCACTACTGCATCACCCGAGTACTTGTTACTGAGAATGGAGTATATTGTTGCAATGCTAATAAAGGTTATAAAAAAGAAAATAGACATTTGTGTCTTGTGGGTTTACATAGGTTCGTACTAAGCTAACTGCTCTTGCAAGCCATTTTAAGCCTAGCTAGTTATCCTTTGTGAGACTTAATCCCTGCACCTTGTGTTTGTAAGGCAAACACCTTAACCTTTAGGCCACCCTTTAACAAATCAAAGCAAAAAAAAAAAATCAGACTTAACATGCACAAATGTATGAATTATCCATTATACTTCCTTATATTGGAAAATGCCTAACAAACTGACAGTTACACATCTGAAAAGATACATGCTCTGCCATGAAGATAAAAGTGAGAAATGCAGAGATGGGAAAAAAAAGCAACAAACATTCAAGAAAAAAATATATCAGGATCTCCACCCTGGAAAAATGTAGTACTTACTCTAAAGCAACAGTGATAGCAGTCCCAGACAACAATCAGTCCATCAGTCCATTGAATCAGAGCGCTCTTAATAATTGTGTGTGTGTGTGTGTGTGTGTGTGTGTGTGTGTGTGTGTGTGTGTGTGTGTGTGTGTGTGTGTGTGTGTATATATATATATATATATATATATATATATATATATATATATTTATATATTTATATATACATATATGTGGGAACCTGTCAGATCGACAAAAAACACACTTCCCCGACGACCAGATCACTGAGACCACATCGCTGACAGAGGAGATCGCCGACAATGGTGAGTAGTCCAGAATGGGATGTATTTCCATTTCCTTTCTGTGATGCGATCTCAGAGTTGGTATATTTAAGTGGGGGGTGTGGATGGCACAGCTATACACGTTACTTTTTGTTTTATAGTGGTATTAAGGAAACAGGAATAGATTCCATTCCATAATACTTATACTTACTGTTGTCGGGGATGTGTGGTGTCGGGGATGTAGTCTCGGTGATTTGGTCGTCGGGGAAGTGTGGTTTCGTGGATCTGATATGGATCCATATATATATATATATATATATATATATATATATATATATATATATATATATATATGTGGGTCTACCTCGACCCATCGAAATTATGTTTCAACGAAATGTAAACAGGCAAACTCCTTTTCGCGAAAGTGCATTTTCACGAAAAGGCAACTAAGTGAACAGCAATGGGGGCTGTTGCTCAGATAGCGGAAAAGCGAGGATAAGGGAATATTCCCTTTTCTCTACTGTAGTGCGATCTCAGAGTGAGAATATAAAAGTAGCAGGGGTGCAGGGGGGCTTGCCCCCCTGCATGAACGTGGTTCATGGGGGGGTCGGTTTATTTGCATTTCGTGAAAGTACATTTTCATGAAAATGCACTTTTGCAAAAAAGAGTGTTCGTGTGTTTACGTAATTTCGATGGGTCAAAGTAGACCTGTATATAGATATATATATATATATATATATATATATATATATATATATATATATATATGTGTGTGTGTGTGTGTGTGTGTATATATATAAATATATATATATATATATATATATATATATATATATATATATATATATATATATATATTCATGGGTTATTCTGCTAGTGTTAACTACTGGCATATCAAGTTACAGATTCTGAGAAAGAGTTTATCACAGTGTTTTTGGATGACTGCTTTTGTACAATAATATTACATCAAGGTTTCACCATAAATATATATTGTGCTAGCCACTGGTGTAGATTTGTTTTTTTTCCCCTTTTCTCCACTGTAGTGTGTCAGTGGACATGTGTATATAATTTTAAAGGGTGTAAGGGGGACATGCTGTTCTGCAAAAAAATATTTTTTTAACTCACTGTTTTTGATAAATGGTCAGCCAAGAAAAGATCACTGATGCTCAGGTCTGTTCTGAGCTAGTACAAAATGGAACAAAATACACTGACCCTTCTGACATTGCCAACATCTTGGTTGACAGGTTCAGTGCAAATCCCCCCCACACCACCTACAGGGCCTATTACCATTCCAGGGGATTGTGTAAGTCCAATTATTACTGATACATTGGTTAACAAGGCTCTATCTAAAGCTAAAAACACTGCGTCCATGGGACCAGATGGTGTCCCAGGCTGTGTCATACGCGAGCTCCAAAAGGAATTAACCCCGCATCTTAATACCCTGTTCAGTCTCAGCCTCTCCACAGGATATGTGCCCATAGAATGGTGCATGGCAACGGTGGTCCCACTACACAAGGGTGGGGCCACAAAAGACCCTGGGAACTACCGAACAATAAGCCTGACCAGTCTGATCTGTAAGGCTATGGAGCGAATCATTATGGAACTCATAAATGGAGAGATTGGGAACCTCCAGTCGCTGGACCCCACACAGTTCGGCTTCGTCAAGGGCAGATCATGCCTCCTGAACCTGGTGGATTTCTTTGAGACAGTTACTTAGGCTATAGATAAGGGAAAGGAGGTACACACAGCTTACCTTGACCTTGCTAAAGCATTTACACCATTCCCCATTCAGGTATTATTGATAAGCTCACCAGCCTGGGCATAAACCCTTACGTCACAAGATGGATCGCAAACTGGCTCTCAGACAGATCCCATAAAGTAAGAGTAGCAGGATCTATGTCCGAATCCGGACCAGTAATGAGTGGTGTACCTCAGGGCTCTGTCCTGGGGCCCCTCCTGTTTGGCATATACTTCTCAGAAGTACAGGCAAGCACGGAAGGGCTGCAGCTGACTAAGTTTGTGGACGACTGCAAACTGGGTGCTATAATAGAGTCTCCGGCCGACATGGAGATCCTCCAGAAGGGCCTAAATGAGACTGATGCATGGTGTCAAAGCCATGGTCTCAAGCTAAATGCAAAAAACTGCGTAGTAATCCCCTTTGGAAAAAACAGAGTACCCCCAAACTACAACATAGGAGGTAATCCCCTGAAATCTGAAGAAGAAATAAGGGATCTAGGGACCCAAGTAGATAGTCAGCTTTCTTTTGATAACCATGTTGCCAAAGTGGTTAGAAAATCCTTCTATGTGACCCATCTGATCATGAAAGGGTTCACATCAAGATCTATGGATGTAATGGTGCCCCTCTACTCTTCCCTCATCAGACCCATTATTGAGTACAATGCACCAATAGGAATGTACCTGGCTAGACATGTCCAGCAGCTGGAGAGACCACAGAGGTACCTAACCAAGAGGATTACTGGCCTCAAACAGTTGCCCTATGCAGCACGATTGAAAAAGCTAAGATTGTTCTCTGTTGCATACCACTTTCTCAGAGGCAATCTCTGTCTAACGTACAGAGCCATGTCCAACCCAGAATTGTTGAACATGCTCCATCTTAGCAAAACCAAATCTACTCAAGCTACATGCTCTAGGGATATAAACCCCAACACAACAATGAATAGAACATGCTGGAGGGATAGATTCCCTTCGCAGAGACTTCCATTACTATGGAACAGGGTCCCGATCTACATAAGACAGAGCCCCTCACTATCCCTCTTCAAGAGGAACCTTGATGAGTGGATGGGTAACAGAAAGTTCACACCGGGGATCACACCAACAGCACTACTAGATAGGGGCCAAGAGTACTAGCTGCTAGTACAAAGGTCTAGGGAACTACTAAAGGGGCGGTGAATACCGCACAATGTGGCTGGGCTAATATATGCCTTCGGGCAGATAGCCCGGTACCAACCTATGAACCTATGAACCTATGGCTCATCAGTAAACCATTTGTTCATTGATGCAATCCCTTGGTATATTTTCAACAAAGTAGTTTGATAGATCAAATCTTTTTATGAGAAATCCATTGTTTGTTTTAGTTTCCCATAATAGTTCAGAAAAATGTAAACTGTGACAACTGCACTATTATGGATTATTAAAGGTTGAGGGATTTTGTGTATTGGGTCTTTTGATGATTTTTTTTGGGGGGGGTTATGTTTGTTCACCACTCTTTCAGGAAGTGGCAGGCTGTGTTTCTGAAATCACAGAATAGTGGATGTATGATAGTATTCCCTAACAGAATAGTGGAAGTAAGGTAGTATTCCCTAACAAAATTGTGGAGGTATGATAGTATTTTGTAACAGAATACTGGAGGTACTGTAGTCTTCCCTAACAGAACAGTGAGGTATTGTAGTATTCCGTAACAGAATAGTGGAGCTATGGTAGTATTCCCTAACAGAATATTGGAGGTAGGGTAGTATTCCCTAACACAATATTGGAAGTAGGGTAGTATTCCCTAACAGAATAGTGGAGGTACGGTAGTATTCACTAACAGAATAGTGGAGGTTTTGTAGTATTCCCTAACAGAATAGTGGAGGTTTTGTAGTATTCCCTAACAGAATAGTGGAGGTACGGTAGTATTCCCTAACAGAATAGTGGAGGTATGGTAGTATTCCCTAACAGAATAGTGGAGGTATTGTAGTATTCCATAATAGAATAGTGGAGGTAAGGTAGTATTCCCTAACAGAATAGTAGAGGTATGGTAGTATTCCCTAACAGAATAGTGGAGGTAAGGTAGTATTCCCTAACAGAATAGTGTTATTGTAATTTTCCCTAATAGAACAGTGAGGTATTGTAGTATTCCATAATAGAATAGTGGAGGTACGGTAGTATTCCCTAACAGAATAGTGGAGGTATGCTAGTATTCCCTAACAGAATAGTGGAGGTACGGTAGTATTCCCTAACAGAATACTGGCAGTCAGGTAGTATTCCCTAACAGAACAGTGGAGGTATTGTAGTATTCCCTAACAGAATAGTGGAGGTAAGGTAGTATTCCCTAACAGAATAGTGGAGGTACGGTAGTATTCCCTAACAGAAATAGTGGAGGTACGGTAGTATTCCCTAACAGAATGCTGACAATCAGGTAGTATTCCCTAACAGAATAGTGGAGGTAAGGTAGTATTCCCTAATAGAATAGTGTAGGTATTGTAATTTTCCCAAATAGAACAGTGAGATATTATAGTATTCCATAATAGAATAGTGGAGGTAAGGTAGTATTCCTGAACAGAATAGTGGAGGTTTTGTAGCATTCCCTAACAGAATAGTGGAGGTTTTGTAGTATTCCCTAACAAAACAGTGGAGGTAAGGTAGTATTCCCTAATAGAATACTGTAGGTATTGTAGTTTTCCCTAATAGAACAGTGGGGTATTATAGTATTCCATAATAGAATAGTGGAGGTAAGGTAGTATTCCCTGACAGAATAGTGGAGGTACGGTAGTATTCCCTAACAGAATAGTGGAGGTAGTGTAGTATTCCCTAATAGAATAGTGTAGGTATTGTAATTTTCCCTAATAGAACAGTGAGGTATTGTAGTATTCCATAATACAATAGTGGCAGTAAGGTAGTATTCCCAAACAGAATAGTGGCAGTAAAGTAGTACTCCCTATCCTGTACTTTTATGTGATTGCAGAGTGCGTATAAAGTGTGGGTTGTTGGAGTTGTAGAGGGTACAGGAGGGGCTGCAAAAAACATTGTTTTATTTTTTTTAAATGGTTCAGAAGATGATTTACATTTTCCAGTGCATCACCTTCTAATTGTCAGTTTGAGAAGCTGACATATACTCCTGTAACCTATCCGTGTGTGTGTGTGTGTGTGTGTGTGTGTGTGTGTGTGTGTGTGTGTGTGTGTGTGTACGTGTGTGTATCTATGCACTCCTGTTAGTAAATTAGAATGGACACAATAGAAGATAGACTTGACCAAGCTCAAAGTGTCAGGTAATTTCATACAGATGCTACAGAGCATGGCTACGTACATTACGTATATTTCAACTAACAAAACTAACCTCTATCCAGTAAGTACAACACATGGTATATATTTCAGGCAGCATAGTATTGTATAGCCTTAAGAGTGATGGGCTAGCACTATATGCAGAGATACTGTATAACTACTAATATTTGGGTAAAAGTTTCTCTTGTGTTGAAATAAAAATATAGCTTCCATGCATAACCTGAGGAAAAAAACTCATATAGAATCTAATGTTACAAATAAATTATAACTGAAGTAAAATAACTACTATAGTATATACTTTGTACTTCTTGCATAAAAATGTACTAGGATAATTCGACAGTTTTCTTAGATCTGATTACTTTTATTTCTTTTTTGGCAGTAGAAAAATATCCCTTTATCTCTACATTCTCATTAAAGAAAAAAAACTCCAGGAAGACACTGAAAAATATGGATTATTATACAAGGACTAGCCATTAGTATTCAAAAAGTAGCATGCTGATTAGTCAGCTCAACCAGCGTGCACATTGTAAATCCAAGCATATACCAATGGAAAAAGTCAGGTTGGCTGGACTTTCTTTCATTAATATATGCAATAAAAATAAAAATAAATACTTTTCTTTCTTTTTTTTAAATTAAATTCACAAAACTGGAGACCCAAACGAATGAAAGAGACATCACACAGGAAAAAAAAGGATAATCAGGTACATTATGCAAAATTAAAGAAACGTACCTGATTATTTTTTTATTTTCTCTGTCCTGTCTCTCCTGTAAAATAAAAGCCTCCCAGTTTCTTTTTTTTTTTTAATTAAAAAAAAAACAGAGATATTCCTTTCAATGGTGCTTCCTTACACACCATTGCTGTACTGTAAAAGCATGGGATTTGCATTCCCACATGCATGCTCAGTATATCAGCAATGCCCCAGGATACCAAGGAAAAAGTGGAACAGCACCACGGCACCATTATACAAATACAATATTTAAGAAAAGTAAGTAATTTTTTCCTAATGTCATTGTATAATAGCAATAACCAACTTCTTGGTGTAGTATATTGAGGATTTGCCCACCGTTGGCTTTGTTTAATCACTCAGGCTTCACCCTCATGATTAAACCACACCAACCATGGGTAAATCTTTAATGTACCACACCCACATTGTCAGTTATTACTATATTAAAATATGCATTTTGGTCATTTGCACAGGAGACAGTGTCAGCATTTTTTTTCTGACTGCTGCAAATTGCTAAAAATAATTTCATGACCTCATGATGTGTGCATCTTATTCCAAATAAAACATCTTAATTTAAAGCTATTTAGAAAGATTATTTGTGTTCCCACATAATGCCTTTATCAGGTGATGACATGTCTAGCAGCTCTGTCCATTCATTTGTGACTGGTAACAGATGTTTCTCAACCAAATAAAACCAACTTCAACAACTTGTTATACTTTCCCCTGATTTTCTACAATTACATATATAATATCAAGCTTCATTTCCAAATATTTAAGAGTGCATGCTAGATCACAAAATTGCAATATAACCAGTTACTCAATCCAGAATAATAAATCCATTATAACTGAGGGTTGTGGCATTGGGTGGATACAGGATGGAACCTACAGTGAAACTTATTGATGTAAACATTTTTTTTTCTGAAAAGATCATATTTTTAGTGATTCATGTAATTTTCTTCTTGTGAACTTAATGAAAATATTATTTTAGTAGCAACAGATGTTAAAGACCTTTTTTTGGTTATCCCATCAAGTTAGGATTTATTTTTATTTATTTATTTTACATTTGTTGATCGGGAGTGTCCAGCTGAGCTATTGCCCTTTTTCAGTTGAGGCCCTTGGGAGAAAAGCTCCAAAGACATACAATGCAATAAAAATAGCAATACGGATACATTTCAATAAAAATAGCAATACAGAATTTTGGTAGTTAAAATACGTAAGCTACATACATGTATATTGTTGACATAAAACAGTACTATAAACAAAAAGGAGAATGTTAAAAAAGTAGAATAAGTTGTATGTTTTGGTTTAAAAAGAGAGTTGAGTAAATATAATGTTTTGTATGCAGAATAGCAGAAACATACATAAGAATTTCAGGGAGCAGAGTATAGTAGAAGCTTTGGAGGTTGCAGAGGATGCATAGGATGAAGTAGTTAATGGTAAGTTTTAGTAAGTTAGTTTGACTGTACTATAAAGGTAGGTAATAATCAGGGAGGATGAGTATAATGGCAGGACCAGAGTTTTTTAAAGTGGTCTTTGGTTGCTACCTTAAATTGTTTGGGGTGAGTCAGGGTCCTTATTTCTAGTGCGAGTTTGCTCCATGCAATAGAGGGATGGTAGCTATATGAGTTGCACCCTGAGTTGGATTTGGGTTTATGGATTTTTAGTAGGTGTTGGGTTGAGCTTCGGAAAAGTCTGGTAGGGGAGTACTGAGAGATGAGAGAATATAGACTTGGGCAAAAATCAGGCTGATATAGGATGGAGTGTATGATATGGAATTGAGATTGTAGGAACAAGTGAGGTAGTTCGTGCCAGTTCAAGTATTTTAGGGAGAGGCACTGGTAAGATTTATATGTTTGTTTAGCTGCAAATCTAGCTATTTTGTGGTAGGTTGATTCTAATTTGGTAAGTAGGGAATTCACATTTTGAGTATTTAGGGACAATAGGTTAAGCATGGTAGAAGGTAGGCATGGGTAAGAGAAATCCTAGCTTCAGTAGTTAGGAATTTCTTGTTGCTGTACAGTAGCCCTAGCTTTTGGTGGGGTTTTTTTGATACAATTGTTAATCTGAAGATCAAATTTTAGTTGGTCGTCAATGGTAATGCCAAGGAGTTTTGTGCTAGTTTCAACTTCTATAGGTGTATTGTTTAGGGACCTTTTGAAGAAGGAAAGTTTAATGTGGTTTGCAGATTTAGGTAGAAAGAGCAGGCAGATAGAGAGCCATAGTGTTTTACCACTAAAGCCTGTTCTTAGAGGGTGTAGACCCTGGAAATTGAATTGATTGGTCCCTCTAGAGGGTGTGTGCTATATTGAATTTTTATTGGTTGATTGTGGTTTTAAATAGGTTTGTGTTTCATTATGTTTTGTACTTGGATTTGAAAAAGAGTTGGATTACTCAAAAGTGCTTATCCTGGTTATTAAAGATTTTATTCATACTCTGCATGGTGGATCCTTTGTGTTTCATTGCTTCTTTATACTCTAGGAGGTCAGCTGGAAGTTTGATTTGTACCCATGTTTTCCATGCCCTATCTCTGGCTTTCATAACGATATGGGTGGTTTTAGTTAGCCAGGGTGAAATGTTTGCCTTTAATCAAACTTTTCTCTGTGGGGCTAGAGAATTTAAAATATTTAGGAAAGTTGAGTTGAAGGCATTTACTGCTTCACTGAGTGGGAGCTGAGTAAGGAAATTCCAGTTAATTCTAGAGAGGAGGGTTTTAAAAGTGTCTGAGTCTAAGGTTGAACATTTGCGACAGGTGATAAGCCAGTGTGGTTTGGGATGGTGGGTGATGTATTGTAGCACTTTTATAGGTGAGCGGTTGTTCAGGGCATCAGGTAGAGTTTCAGGGTTATGGTATTTGCTGGGGTTAGAAACAAATATCCAATCTATCAAGGAGCTTGAAGAATGAGAGTTATTAGTATGGGTAGGTTTGGAGATTAGTTGTGTAAATCCATGGAGGTTTATGTGCTGTGGAGGGTTTGGATTATTAAGGTTATGCCAATTGATGTTTACGTCCACAAGAAGGATAGTTTCATTAGGGAAATTTAGGGAGAGATATGACAGTATATTTTCCATTAAGGGGATGTTGTCCCCTGGTGGAATGTATATGGCTACTACTGTGATGGTAGTAAAGTCATTGGGTTTGAGGTTTGCTATTAGTATTTCAGCAGGTGTAAAGGAGAGAAGTGGTTCTTTAGGAAGGGAGAGAGTGAGGTAGTTAGAGTACACTAAAGTAATACCTCCACCTTTTTTTCTTTAAGCGATCTTGGTGAAGTATATTATAACCAGGAGGAAGAATGTCTTTATCTTGGTTTTGAGGTTTAAATCAAGTTTCTGTGACAGAGATAATGTCTGGGGAATGAACAGATACCCAAGCATGAAACTGACTTAGTTTGTTGAGCATACTTTGAGTATTGATATATTTGTGAGGTGTTAGGAATGGAATGGTGGTAGGAAAAGAGTTTGGGTGTATATCATCTGACAAGAGTAAAGTCCTTGGGAAGTCATAAGCTTTCATTTTTTATAGGTAGTTGTGAAAGTATTTTATTTTATACTTAGATGTACTATGGTTGAAAGGAGGAATTGTTATTTTAAGGAGCAGTATATTAATTGGAAGGATAGATGCAGAGATGAGTATGGGTTGCTGAGGGTAAGAAAAGCAGTTTAGGTGAGGGTAGGTGGGGCCTTTATGTATAGGGGTTAAGAGTGTGTGAGGTGATGTTATGTTGTATAGGAGGAGCAGTGCAGGTAGAAGTATGACGGGAATGATTAAGTCTGGAATGTTTGAAGAGGAGGAGAGGATGGTTTGGATTCATGAAACTGTGATAACTCAGTCCAATATGAACCAGAATGAGATCAACATTTTTGTTTTGTCCAAGTAAATGTTGTTGATGAATATTTTTTTTTTTTGAGGCAGAATATTACAAGCAGGTCAAAAAGGCTGCCTGAGGGCAGCCCCTGCTCCCATAATTGTTAATATGGTACTTTGGTATTCTGCGATGAATTAAATATCTACTTGCAGTTTCTGGCAACAGGTTAAAGTATTATCTCAGGTTTTTGGATGACATTTTGAGTTTCTTTAGCAGAGTGATATCAAATCACTTCAGGAATGTTTTGCCCACATGAATCAGATGGTTGATTTATTAAAGTTTACCCTGAGTCACAATACTGACAGTATTAATTTTTGGACATTATAATAAGTAAAACCAATACTTAAAAAGTTTTTTTCAGTCAATTGTTTGTGGAAAATCACCCTTTTCAAATAATCATCTATACTTTTTCTTTTGGCAGAAAAGGAAATTAATA